>NC_056750.1:13425183-13675183 GCF_019279795.1 Protopterus annectens | reverse complement strand
TTTCAGTGGAGGCCCAGGGGGAAAAGCTCCAAAACAGGTAATAATATAGAACAATTAAAATATAGAGAAGCGAGTTAACCTCAAATTCTCAAAGTACAAACAGTAGTGAATTCTTACATAAATGTGTACTTACAAAGAGACTGTGAAATAAGAGAGACAAGAAAATATAATTATTACAAGGTAATTGACCTTAGAGGTTTAGCAAAATTATGAAAATGAAAGTCATGCATCATAACATTTCGGAGGTACATACATAGAAGTCAAGGATATGAAAAGATATCTCTTGGGGGGGTGGGGAGTGGTGAAGGTAAAGGGTAGAATCAGAGGAGAAGAGACATATGCAGGAGCATTTTGAGAGGGAGAAATAGTGCATGTACATGTACAGAAAAAGAGAAAACAGGAAGAACTGCAGGAAATCAAGAATAGAAGGGAAAAAAACAGAAGATATAGAAGTGAAGATAAAGGTTTTTATAGGAATATGAGTAACTAGGTTATATGATAGTTGTAGGCTAATGTAAGCTGGGTTAAAAGTAGGAGTAGTGAGGAAGAAATATGGTTAGGCCTTAAATGGCAAAAATGGCTAACCTCCAACCGTTACTTTACCCTAAGCAAACTAAACTTCTCCTATTCCTCCCAAAATCTCTCCAACATCACAAGACTACCTTTACTGTCTCTTCCCTTAGCAACACTATCATCACTGTTGAACCTCACGCAAAACTTCTAGGAGCTACTGTTGATAACCAGCTAAAGTTCGATCTCCATATTCAGCAGTGCATTAAACAAACTCAGAAGTTAGGCCTGATATACAGGCACAAAAAAATCCTCACAAATGCTTCTAGGCTCTCTCTTGCACAAGCATATCCTACTTCCCACCCTACTCTATGCTGCCCCTATTCTCACAAACCTCCATTTCAATCTTCTGTCTAAACTGGAGCTCACCCATAATAAAAGTGTAAGATTTGCCACTAACCAACCTTACTGGTCTCCCCACTGCCTTTCCTTGAAAAACCTGCAGTGGCTGGAATTTCATCATCAAATCCTACTACCAAGCTTCTCATGGCTCACTCTGTCTTACATAACCCCTCTTCCTGTCCTTTTGTCTCTACCCTCGTCCAGACATATACTCCCAACCATGTACTGCATAGCTCTCAACAGCACCTAGTTCAAGATTGTGCCCCCATTAAAAATATTGGCATACTCGACTACAGCCACTCAGTTGCAGATGCTTGGAATAAACTACCAGTAAGTGTAAGACTGATCCCAAACACGAACTCTTTCAAAATAACACTAAGGGAAAACCTCCTTAAATCATGGCCATGCTTATGCAATGAACGAATTTGATATACCATCCCCTCCTCTAATGCCCTTGTAGCAACCTTTCTCCCCTTCTCTCTGCTTACTGCTTTTTAAACCTCTACTAATAGGCAGTAGTACTTACAGCTTACAGAGCTGTATTCTTGGATATTGATTTGCCTTGTGACAATCTCCTGTATATATCCCACATTATAATTTATTTGTTTTCTGTGTTTGCAAGCTTATAACCATTTTAGCATTTAATTATTGCATGCAACTCTCTTACTCCTGTTATATTAATTTTATTGACTATTTTAGCATGTTGTTTTTATATTGTAACTCAGATACTCTTGTTATATTCTTACTTTTTGACATATTTTAACTTTATAAGTTAGTTTTTTTTTATTTTCATTCTCACTTGTAATAATCTACCATATGGCTGCTGTTTATTACTTGTAATATTGGAACTTTTCTCCTTGGGCCTCCACTAAAAAAGGGTTGCTGCCCAGTCAGACTAACCCGGTTAACAAATGTCAAATAAATAAATAAAATAAATAAAATGCAGGGAGTATAAAGCAGTTACAATTCCAAATGAAAGAGAGAGAATTGTGTAAGTAAATTTTTAAAAAGACCAATTTTGAGGGTTGGATCTAACAGTGAGAGCGAGAGAACTCCAGAGTCTAGCTACAGAGTGGGAGTATAAAAGATGGCCGGCTGTTGTACTACTACATGGTAAGGAAAGCCACAGTATGTCAGTTTGAAGTAATTTACTTTAGCTTTAGCTTGTAACCTGATACTGTAGCCATGTAGTCCCAGACATCCTCATGTCTCGTTATATTATCATTTAGGTCCCCCATTATGAAGACCAACTTGCTTTGTCTTCATTTTTGTTCAATAAACGTGTTCATTAAATTATCATGTACGTTTTGCTTTATTGAGGAGATCTTGTATCTGCTGCGTGTATACTCTTTTTTTTCTTGCCATTGCAGACCTGCTGCTAAGCACGGGCTGACATCATGAAGACTGACGTACTGTTAAAGGACAGCTACGTTATTCTTTTCTTATTTCCTCATTTCCAAAATGCTCTTCTTCCCTATCCTATGATGGTAACACTGAAGGAAAGTAAATTTGCTGTAGTAAGTCCCGATTTTGAATGTTTCCTTCATCCCCCATTATTACAGCTCCAGTACAGTGAGCCATTTTTAACGCTATTACAATTTCACAGAGCATTAGAAACACTAAGGGTGCTGGAATGGCTTAATATTAACGCCCTTTGCTTATTTCAACTCTTTCCTCTGTTGCTGCCAAAGGACCAGCCACACACCGCCGTCTGCAGTCCTTTCTCCCAGAAAACAACTTCATTAATTAACTATGCATTGATATGTTAAATGTGCCCTCAGCATCCAATAAAAATGCGATCCAGAACTACTCAAGGAACTATTCTCCTAAGTGTAGTTGCTAGACGCATCTATTTTCTTGAGGGATTACTTTTATTCCTGCCTGTCGTAGAGCCAGTGTTCTACAGTTTGAAATAACTTTTTCTCCGAAATAGGTAAATGTCACCTTTCTGCTCCATACAGTTTATTTATTTATTTTGTTTATTACATTTATTTACCGGGTAGTATCTGACTGGGCCAGGGGCCCATTTTCAGTGGAGACCCGGGGAGAAAAGCTCCACAGTATTTCAAACAATGATTGCAAACAATACTGACATTTATACAGTATGGTTGATAGAGCAATACAGGCAGTAGTAGAAACGAAGCAATTGCACCATACAGTACTGCACTATTTTTATACAAAACAAATAATGCAACAGTGGATAGTAGTTATGATGAGAACTAAAATAGAAGTGAGCTAGTAGTTATCCAGGGGAGTGGCAAAAGCACAGCCAGTGATTAGTCAGATGATCCTTTAGGAGTGCTTTGAACTGAAAATGAGTTGAGTTTTTGTTATTGTCTCTAGAAGAGTGTTCCAGAGTTTGGCTATTTTGTGAGAGTAGAGGGAGTTGCCATGATAGTTGCTTGAGTAAGAGTTTTTTAGAAGAGCTGAGAGATCTGAGATTGTTACTAGGTTGGATTAGGTGGGAGATAGCAGGGCAGTTACTGGGGAATGGATTATGTTGTGGGCTAAGGTTAACTGATCAAGTGATAAAAGGTTGGGGAGCTGTAGCCAGTTTAACTGTGAGAGAGCTAAACAGCGGTGAGATCTGTGTGGTTGCGCATTTTTAGCTATCTTGTTATAGTATGATTCTAGGCTGTTCTGGTCCGATTTTCTAAGATTAGTGAATCTGAGGGAAGCATACAGGAGGGTGGATAGCAGATGTGTGCGAGCAGTGGCTAGCCTGGCGTTGGGAGTAAGGTATGGTTTGGCCCTGTATAGGGTGCCTGCTTTGATGTGGACTTTTTGATTGTTTGAGCAATGTGTGTATCAAATTTGAAGTTCTCATCTATGGGGGCACCTTTGTTCCATTTGTGGAAATGAGTGAGAGAAGGGGCTGGGGTGGTTTGTTTTCTTGTTACTGAAGACTATGATTTTGGTTTTGTTGGGATTTAAAATTAGTTGGTGTTGAGAGAGGGATGTTTCAGTGCCCTGAAAAGATTGCATTTTTTTGTTGGAGTTCTTGGTGTGTGGGGGCAGAGCAGGTACGTGTAGCATCATCAGCATGCTGTACAACTGAGGCTTGTTGGGTAGCTGAACTAAGGTCGTTTGTGAATATGGTAAAGAGAAGAGGACCGAGTCTAGATCCCTGGGGTACACCTATGGAAATAGGGAGTGGGGTGGATTCCCATTTTGTAGCTTGCTAATGACTGGAAAGATAGCTGTGGAATCAGGTTAGTGATGAAAGACTGATGCCATAGAAAGATAGTTTAAGTAGTATTTGGTGGGATATGGTGTTGAAGGCTTTCTACATATCGAGAAAGATGGAAGAAACCAGCTGGCCTTCATTCATATGATGATGGATGGTGTTAGTGAAGTTTAGGAGGGCAGTGCTAGCACTGTGCTTAGGTCTAAAGCCATGCTCTGTGCTGGACAGGAGGTTATTGTTAAGGAAGTTCATAGGTTCATACTAGGCGATCTGCCCTGGGGCAATTATAAGCCTAGCCCGATTCTGTATGGCTTACGCCACCCCTTGATTTGAGTATACTGTGCCCTTTTTAAGGTTTAGTTTACTGTGCCTCTGTCTAATAGTGACACGGGAGTAATCTCTGGGACAAACCTATGATCCCCCATCCACCTATCGAGATTCTTCTTGAAGAGATTCAGTGAGGTGCTCTGCCTCACATGAACTGGAATTCTATTCCAGAGCGAAGGGAGCCTCTGGGTTATGAACCTGTCCCTCCAGCAAGTTCTATTTATTTCTGTGCTGAGATTCAAATCCCTCAAGCGTGTGGCTCTAAGGGATTTAGATTTACTGAGGTGGAGCATGTCCATTAATTCTGGATTTGACATAGCTTTGTATGTCAGGCATAGATCGCCTCAAAGTAGGCGGTATGCAACTGAGTAGAGCTGGAGTTTTTTTAACCGAGCAGCATATGGCATCTGTTTGAGACCCTTGATCCTCTTAGTGAGATACTTTTGGGGTCTTTCTAATTGCTGCAGGTGTCGGGTAAGGTACATCCCAAAAGGGGCATTATATTCTATGATGGGCCTGATGAGGGATGAATAAAGGGGCACGATTACCTCTCTTGATCTAGATGTGAAACCCTTCGTGATGAGGTGGGCTATGTAGAAGGTCTTTCTAACCACTTTGGCAATGTGGTTTTCAAAGGAGAGATTGCTATCAACTTGGGTCCCCAGGTCCCTAATAACTTTCTCTGTACTTAATGGGTTTCCGCCTATGTGGTAATTTGTGGGCACATTGTTTTTGCCAAAGGGTATGACTATACATTTTTTGGCATTTAGCTTTAAACCATGGTGCTGGCACCAGTTTTCTGTCTCTGTGAGACCTTTTTGAAGGATGTTTGTGTCAGCTGGAGAGTTGATTATGGCGCCCAGTTTGCAGTCGTCTGCGAACTTGGTGAGCCATAGTCCTCCCACGTTTGCCTGTACCTTGGAAAAGTATATACCGAAAAAGAGTGGTCCCAGGACAGAACCCTGTGGGACGCCACTTGTGACCGGTTTTGAGTCGGACATGGCTCCAGCAACTCTCACTCTGTGGGTTCTGTCTTTGAGCCAGTTTGCGACCCATCTTGTGACATAGGGGTTTATATTTAAGCTGGATAGCTTATCTATGATGCCCGAGTGGGGTATTGTGTCAAATGCCTTTGCAAGGTCCAGATAGGCTGTGTGGACTACCTTCCCTTCATCTATGGCTTTGGTGACTGTTTCAAAGAAGTCAACCAGGTTCAGAAGGCAGGATCTGCCCTTGACAAAGCCGAACTGGGTAGGATCTAGTGTCTGTAGGTCCCCAGTGTCTTTGTTTATGAGCTCCATGATGATCCTCTCCATAGCCTTGCAGACTAAGCTAGTCAGGCTTATGGGGCGATAGTTTCCAGGGTCCGTAGAGGCTCCACCTTTGTGGAGTGGGACCACTGTTGCTGTACACCATTCTGTGGGCACATATCCTGTAGTGAGGCTGAGATTGTATAGCTGTTTTATTTGAGGGATTAGTTCCTCTTTGAGTTTATGTAGGATGCAACCTGGGACACCATCTGGTCCCATGTAAACAGTGTTTTTTGCTTTGGAGAGGGCAGCCTTCACCTGAGCATCAGAGATGTTTGGGAGGCAGCCCTCTGCCAGGATAGATACGTGCTCTTTTGGGGGGGAGGGGGTGGAGAAGTTTGCACTGAACCTGTCTGCCAGGATATTGGCGATGTCTGTGGGTTCAGTGTATTTTTTGTCGTTTAGAATCAACTCAGAACAAGTCTGGGAGTTGCATCCCAGGTTTCTAACATAACTGAAAAAAGCCTTATGATTGTCTTTGGTGTCCTGTGCAGTTTTTCTCTTGAAGCTGGCCTTGGAGGATTTTATGAGGGATCGTAATTTTTTGCTAGTACTGATCAGAGATGCCTTCCCTATTAGGGATTTTGCTCTATCATGTAGTAGCTTCCTCCTTCTGTTGTACAGTTTATTTATGGCAGGGGTCCACCAGACTGGATGCCTGCCTTTGGATGATTGGGTCTTGGTTTTGTTTGGGATAGCATGATCCATGCATTCCTGGAGATGTCCGTAGAATGCGTTTATATAGGATTCTGCAGTTTGGGCCGTAGTTTCCACTGGCCCTGGGGCCTTGAAGTATTCCACTTCAGTTTTGAGAAGTGAGAAGTTCGCTTTTGAGAAGTTTTTCACTGTGGTTTTCTGGGCTGGGGGTGGGGTCGGGATGTGGACATCCAGGGAAATTAATTTATGGTCTGATCTTACCAATGAGGGATATACTTCTGGTGTGGAGCATAGAGTCCCCATGTTGGTAATGATCAGGTCTAGTATGTTGTCCCCTCTTGTGGGAGTGATGACTAGTTGTTCCATAGCATTTGAGTTTATAATTTCCAGGAACCTTTGGGCTAAGGTGCTGGGGCTTGAGTAGTGCTCCCAGTCAATGTTTGGGTAGTTGAAGTCACCCAATATAATGGTGTTCGGGGAGATCTTCATGTTCTCCAATGTTTTCAGGAAAGCCGAGTGGGATTCCTGACTTTGAGAGGGTGGTCTGTAGGATGCTATAAACTGAAAAGCAGTCTTGCCCACTGTTAGTTGCACATGGATGGTCTCCGATACTTCGTGCAATGCCACTAACCTGGAGGTGTGGATATCCTTGATAAATATGGAAACTCCCCCTCCTTTTGTGGTTCGGTCCGGGTTTTGGGGCCGAAAAGCATGATATGAGGTATAGCCTGGTAGTGCTGGTTAGTAGTTAATGAGTTGGTTGTGGATACATTTCTAGGGGGGACAGGATGGCTGTGGGTCGATAGTTAGTTCTCTAGAGGGTCCACCTTTGTGGAGTGGTATGATGGGAGATATTTTCTATAGTTATATGTCATGCTATTGTTAGTTTACTGACTAGGCAGCCTTCAACAATGCTATTGCTTGTAATTTTTGTTGCTGATAACTCCATTTACTGGCAGTTAGTTTGTTTTTTGCTGGTGGTCATATCTACTTATTATGCTTGTCTGTTCCCTAACACTATTAATGGTTCTGTCAGGGCAAACTTTGAAATTGCAGGAGCCTAAGTTTATTGTATTTATTTATTTGTTTGCTTGTTTATTTATTTATTTCTGTTGTTGCATGTATGCCCTGCTGGTCTCTTTTTTTTTTGCTTCAGAAACCTCTCAACAAGTTAGTTCAAGAAATCAAGACAAGCAAAAGGAATGGGAGAGACGGGCAAATATTAAATATTGCTCATATATACTTAGACAGTTGCTCAGATAACAGGATTTGTTTGTTTGCATGGATTTTCCGCAAAGATATTAAGTCTAAAACTCAAATGCCTGTCCTGAATTAATTATGTAGTTATTTCCCAGCAAATCTTTAATTTTATGAGAACAGACCTAACTTCTGAGGTAAAAATCATGACATTTTGCGAAAATCTGTAGCAGACCGATAACCGGAAAAGTTGTGTTAGTGACTGTTAAGCTGCCGTGGACCTCACTTTTTAAGGAACCTCGTGCTTGCCATTATTTTAGGCTGGCTAATCAACATTTTTGCTGTTTAGCCAGTGTAAAATAAGGAAAGAAGAAATTTAAGAAAAAAAACAGAAGAGGGAGAGAGAGTGTGTGTTTCTGTTGGTGCCTAAGTTTGTGCGGGTATGCCTACATGAAAGTACGAATTAAATCGATTGAGCAGTTAGCGGTTTTGCTGTGTAGGGGAAGTAAAAAGAATTTACAAAAGAAAGATAAGAATGTACATGAGTGTTTGTGTTATAGTCTTTGTTATTTGTCTGTGTGTGTGCGTATATGCATGCTTGCGTGAATGAGACGTAAAGTGTGTTTGTGAGTGTATGTATGCATGCGTGAAAGAGAGCGTGTTTCTTTATGTTTCGGACGATTGTCACTTTGTTTGTGAGTGTGTGAGTATGCATGCTTGTGTGAATGCGACCTGAAATGTGGTTGTGAGTGTATGTATGTGTACATGACTGAGAGCGTGTCTGTTTATCTATGCTTGGAAGACTGTCACTTTACTTTTCTGAGTGTGCGAGTGTATGCATGTTTGTGTGAATGAGACCTAAAGTATGTTTCTACTTGGTAAACGGATAAAAGATTTGTACAGACACATATGCTTCATCATTTGTTGACACTGTGATTGAGTGATCTACTTGTGGACTTGACCCTTTCCCATTAGCATACCCTTCAACTATCCGTGATTTTGGTTCACATTTTTTGCCATCTTTGCAGTTCTTAGAGGAAAGCTCAAAAGTACCCCGATATAAAGTATCAAAAGGTTTGTCTTTTCCCCTGCAGTACACAGTTGCCTAAGTCAGGTCTACCTACAAAAAGAGGGTCATTTGAAAACCCTTCAGTTGTTTTGTGTATTTTGCTTTTTTATGCCAACTAGTCAAATTGCCCCATTTCAGGGCAGACCCAGAAGCACTTGTCTCAAAGTCGCACAGTAATAGAAAAAAAGTCCAAGTAGCCACTACAACCAAAACGAAATGAATCCAAAAGGCTACTAGCGGAATCACAAAGACGCTGGAGACGTGAATAAATTCCACACTTTTAATGAAGTTTTAGCGCTTTCATCTAGTACAACTAGACTTCATCAGAATTTTTATTTCTTTTCAAGTTTTTCACTTTAAGCACCAGCCATTAACACCTGGTTAATGGTTGGTGCTTAAAGTGAAAAACTTGAAAAGAAATAAAAATTCTGATGAAGTCTAGTTGTACTAGATGAAAGCGCTAAACCTTCATTAAAAGTGTGGAATTTATTCACGTCTCCAGCGTCTTTGTGATTCCGCTAGTAGCCTTTTGGATTAAAGTCGCACAGTAGGCAAAGGAGGAAGGTGAAAGAAATTAAACCCAGTACTCTGGGCACAGGAAGCAGCTAATTAACAGCTTTACGCTGATTGCCAGACAGTATGTGTTGAGTACTTAATGCATTTATTCATGACTCATTTTACTATAGCTAGTCCACATATCTTACACTGTTGCATCTCACATGATGTTTCATGCTGTAGCTGATTCAAAAATGTGTTTGATTTGTAGTAAACTTAGTTATTGAATCTCTTAGTTTGACATGTACTATTGGGATCACATGTAAATTCAAACATGACTTGAAGGAATGCTGCCCTTTTTAGGAAGTACTGTCACTATAATATGTGAAGTTGGACTACAATATTTCGTACTGTGACTTTCATCTTCTTTCATTACAAAAAAGTGAGAAAGGCAGATGCATGTGCCCTGGGAAGAACCATCTCTTTGGCTTTTTTCTGAGTAATGGTCACTCTGAGGTGATTTGTCAGAAGTCCAGGAGGGGTGCAAGTTTTTTTTTCCTCTGCTTTGGGTCTAGCCAGCATTTACTGCAGTGACAACTCCCCACAAAAAAAGACCTTTCCTGAGCTGTAGAAATAAGAGGGAGATGATTGAAGCATTGAAGGAACGCAGTGTGAAGGGTTATAAACTGCTGTGGTTGGAGCAGACTTTTAATGTGGTATGTGGCTGAGAAGATCTTTGAGGGGCTAAGTCATGCACAGGTTATGTAATTAAATGATGTAGTTAACATTAGTAGTTGTCTAAAACAGATCAAAGGCTGCACAGAACAACACTGGTTTCTCAAACAGAAACTGTATGTTGTAAAAGGAAAGGGGAACCCTCGTGGCTATGTGGACAGTTATTAGTGATGAGTTATCTTAACCATATCGAGATAAACAAAATTGCATGTACACAAACAAGCGAACGTTTGGTTAGTATGAATGGTTTATTATTATTTATTTATTTACATTTGTTAACCGGGAAATGTATGATTGGGCCAGGAGCTCGTTTTCAGTGGAGGTCCGCTGAGGAATGAAATCCCTAAATTAATACTTCAAGTCCATTCATACAATTCCTGACTTTTTTTTCTCCATTTCCTTTCTTACTTCTCTCTTTCTTGCTTCAAAATGTACTGAGAATTTTTTTCTGTATATGGAATTTATAAATATTTTCATTTGAAATGTTTAATGTATTACCACAATGGCATATTTCTTTTAAATGTGCAAATGTTTTTAATGTCTTAATGTTCTAAAGTTTTGAATGTATTACTGTGGAGCTTTTCTCCCTGGGCCTCCACTGAAAATGGGTCAGTGGCCCAGTGGACTTTCCCAGTTAACAAATAAATAAATTTTGTTTTTCGGACTCTGTGCCCTTTAGGCAATGCTCATGGTAACACAAATCCTATTAACAACTTTTTAAGTTTTTAAGAGCAATATTTTAATTCTACCCCTATTTTTGCCCCCCAGTTATTTAAGGCTTTCTACAGATTTCTTGTGCTAAGAAGTTGAGAGGTATATGTTTAGTAGTCGGCTTAGTGTGATTTAATAAATGTAATTTGTCGGACAGACACAGTTGTCTGTTATCAAAATTGTGACCACTTTTTGAGTATCGCCATTCAACGGAAATCTGAAGGGTTTAGAAGCGTCTGTTGTGAATATTTCTCATATACCCAGTAAGGCTTTGTTGATGAACGTTAATTATTAGTTAGTAATTTATCCATGAGGTCACTAGCGTATCTACATGCAGTGCCAATTGTACCACATTTGCATATTGCTTCACTGGGTTCTGGCTTGTCAGTCACGCAGGCCATGACCATTCTTGCACAAAACTGTCTGGAGAGGGAGGGTTAATGCTCATCAGCAAAACCACAGATGATTATCGTTGAGAGAGATCCCACCTTTTGTGGGGGATGATATGTTGAACTGTGTTACCTGTGGAAGAATAGTAAATAAAGTGTTGCTAAGGTAAAATATCCTGATTTTTCTCGCATCTTAAAGCTTGTTGATAGCTTTTGCTGAGCAAACTTTTTCGGAGATATACCTTTTGACCACTTCGGTTGTTGTTGGTAATTGTATTTTGTAGTTAGTATTCCTGCTTTGTGATGTGTTTAGATGTTCACATATTGGCACATGTTGGAAAAGTGTATTGTACGGCTTATTGATTGACTGATAGACTATTCTGGCAACTAATCTGTGTGTGAGACGGTCTTCTGTATTATGTTTGATTTGGTTAGTAGCAGTATTGCCAGTGTACCATCATCTTATTTATCTTTTTCTTTGCTGTTTCAGTTTTCTTGCATTCTTAGCTCTACCAGATTGAACATCTCCGTTTCCTTTCTTTCTACCATCTTCACAATCTGTTCTTCACTATCCTTTCCCATCTTTCCTAGCATCTTCATAGTCTACAGCCTCTTGTAAATTGTAGTTTAGCGCTTGTTAGAATATTCATTTATGCAGCAAGTTGTTTTACATGTGGGGGTATGGCAATATATAAAGTGTGTGTACGTGTTTATATTTCTATATACACGTGTGTCACTTACTCAAAATCAAGAATATACTTCATGCATATATGTGTGTGTGTGTGTGTGTGTATATATATATATATATATATATATATATATATATATACACACACACACACGCACATATTTACGTGTGTGTGTGTGTGTGTGTGTGTGTGTATGCATATGTAAATATGTAACTATACACACACACATATATACATACAGTGGATATAAAAAGTGTACACACCCTGTTAAAATGCCAGGTTTTTGTGATATAAAAAATGTGACCTCAATAAATACTTTCAAAACTTTTCCCACCTTTAATGTGACCTATAACTTGTACAATTCAATTGAAAAACAAACAAATCTGTTAGTGGAAAAAATATAAAAAATGAAAAAAGTACAATAAGCTGGTTGCATAAGTGTGCACACCCTTTGTTGAAGCACCTTTTGATTTAATTACAGCATTCAGTCCTCTTGGGGTAGGTATCAGCATGGCACATCTTGACTTGGGAGTATTTGCCCACTCTTCCTTGCAAAAGTGCTCCAAATCTGTCAGTTTGCGAGGACATCTCTTGTGCACAGTCCTCTTCAGGTCACCCCACTTATATTCTATTGGATTTAGGTCTGGGCTCTGGCTGGGACATTCCAAAGCTTTAATTTTCTTCTGGTGAATCCATTCTTTTGTTGATTTGGATGTATGCTTGGGGTCATTGTCATGTTGAAAGGTGAAATTCCTCTTCATCTTCAGCTTTCTAGCAGATGTCTGAAGGTTTTCAGCCAAATGTGACTGCTATTTGGAACTGTTCATAATTCCGTCCACCTTGACTAAAGCCTTGACTAAAGCCCCAGTTCCAGCTGAAGAAAAACAACCCCAAAGCATGATACTGCCACCACCATGCTTTACTATGGGGATGCAAAGTGTTGTTTTTGCGCCAAACATACCTATTGGAATTGTGGCCATAAAGTTCAACCTTGGTCTCATCAGACCACAACAAATTTTCCCATATGCTTTTGGGAGACATGATGCATTGTTTTGCAAATTTTAGCCAGGCCTGGTTGTTTTTCTGTCTAAGAAAAGGCGTCCGTCTTGCAACCCTACCCCACAGTCCAGACATATGAAGAATACAGGAGATTGTTGTGACATGTAGTACACAGCCAGTACTTGCCAGAAATTCCTGCAGCTCCTTCAGTGTTGCTGTAGGTCTCTTGTCAGCCTCCCTGACCAGATTTCGTCTTGTCTTTTCATCAATTTTGGAGGGACGTCCAGTTCTTTGCAACGTCACTGTTGTCCCATATTTTCTCCACTTTTTGATGACTGTCTTGACTGTGTTCCATTGTATATCCAATGCTGTGGAAATTTTTTTGTACCCTTCTCCTGACTGATACCTTTCAACAATGATATCCCTTTGATGCTTTATAAGCACTCTGTGAAACATGGCTTTTGCTGTAGCAGGCAACTGAGTAAATGTCAGGAAAATCCTACTAGGACAGCTGAAATTTATTTGGGGTTAATCACAGTCTCTTTAATTGATGTCAGGTCACGTATGTACCCATGAAGACTGAATGCTGTAATTAAATCAAAAGGGTGCTTCAAAAAATTATTAGTTTAAGGGTGTGCACACTTATGCAACCAGCTTATTGTACATTTTTTCCCCTAACAGATTTGTTTGTTTTTCAATTGAATTGTACAGGTTATAGGTCACATTAAAGGTGGGAAATGTTTGAAATGATTTATTGTGGTCTCAATTTTATATCCAAAAACCTGGCATTTTAACAGGGGTGTGTACACTTTTTATATCCACTGTATATATATATATATATATATATATATATATATATATATATATATATATATATATATATAAGCTGTTTATAATCTTATAATCTCAAAATACTGAAATGTCGCATTTCAGTATCTCGAGACTATAAACCCGAATGTTTAAAATAGCGAAAGTTCATAATCGCGAATTCAGATATCTCAAATTCACAGTTATGGCCTTAAGCTACATGATGTCTGTGATTGTGTGTTTATGGTGCGCGGTGCTGTGTGTGGATCTAGGTGTTTTGTCAGGTAAGTGAGTGTTTTGTAAGGGATTTGAGTGGGGGTTAGAGTGTGTTTGAGTGTGCTCATATGTTTGATGTGTGTGTGTGAGGAACTGGAGAATGTGCGTGTGTGAGTTTGCTTTTGTTTCCTGTTTGTGTGATCTCTGAGCTAGTATATATAAGTAGGGGGGGTGTGGGGGGTACAGAGGGGCTTGCCCCCCTTGTTATGTCTGTATGAGTTGTGTATGTGTGTAGGTTATTTGTTTATGTTGTGATGTGGGTGTTGTGCTGTATGTATGGTGTAGTGTATGCGGTTTGTTCGGTGGTTTGAATTTTGCGGTTTTGGGCTCAGGGTTTTGTAGTTTTGGTGTTTTGTGGATTCGGTTTCAAGATACTGAAATTCGATGTTTCAGTATTTTGAGATTATGAAGTGAATCCATATATATATATATATATATATATATATATATATATATATATATACACACACACACACACATATTTACATGTGCATTTATTTATATACACATATATGTAGATATATATACATATGTTTGTACGTGTAATGTGAACACAGGAGATGAGATTCTAATAAAACTTCTGCTCTGTTTTTATTAATCTTTATGTGCCTCACTTTTTCAAAATATTGTGTTTACTTTACATGTGTGCTTACTGTACGCAGTGTAGTCTATGTTAATTGTATTCATGCATATTTATATAAGTAATGCACATATATATATATATATATATATATGTATATATATATATATATATATATATATATATATATATATATATATATATATATATATATATATATATACATGCATACATACACAAAATATAATATGTATGTCTTGTGTATATGTTTGGACAGTAATGGCGAACACTGTCCTTGGTTAATATGTTTGCTTGCTGCTTAGAGTAATAGGGCAATAAGATAATTTGATAGCTGCATGCTGCTGCCCTGACATATTAAACTTTATTAATGTAATGCACTTAAATTTATATTTAAGTGAAATATGAGTCTCACATTTTTGTAGCTCTGAAAAAAATGTTGAAATACTAGTAAAATAATTGTGCACCAGCAGTTCTCTTGGAGAGCATTATTATTTTAGTTAGTATTACTTACAAATGTACAGTGCTTTTATTAAGAATAGTAAGGAAAAAACACGTTAACATATCCTTCATATTTTGTCATATCCCCTAAAACATTTTTTTTTTTGGTTTTGTGGTGAACCACTGAGAATTACAGTCGTTCAGTAATGTCAGAAACAACAAAACATAGAGTAATGCCCCTGTCAGTACTAAGGAAAACTCCAACATAGTAGTCTCCTTGTAGTGCTGACTTCATTAAAATCATATTCATTTTTCTAAAAGGACATTATTACTGTACTAATTAACACTGTGATATTGTCTGAATTGTATTTAATTTTTAATGTAGTGTATTTAAAAGGAAAAAATGGTAATGTGTTATAGCAGCATTTTAGTAATGTAAGCGATAATCGCATCTCCTTTCTTAACAGCAACTTTTGTACAGTCCAGTGTTCTCAACTATCTCCTGGTTTTGTCAGAGTTTTTTTCTTTCCGGTCTAAGCTGAAAAGGGATCTAGTCCAGAGGACATTTCATTTCAAACGAAAAGGCCCTTATAAGTCCAGCCAAGTAGCCCATGTTTAGACAAATCAGCACCCGATGCCCCTGTCCAACAGGGACACCAGTGGAATCTGTTTCCCATGCAGTTATCCAGGTTGCACTTAAAAAGGGGTGAAGAGGTACTCTGCTTGACATGGAGAGGGAGTCTGTTCCACAGATGGGGGGAGTCTCTGGGACAGAAATCTATCCCGCCAACATGTCTTGTTGATGCCACAGACCAGGTCAAGGCCGCGTGTGCGAGTTACTTAAGTGGAGCTTGACTTGCGGATATGCAGCAGTCCCATCAAGATGGGGTCCGGAATCACATTGTATGCCAGACAGAGGTCACCCCTGAGGAGTCTGTATGAAACTGAGTAGAGGGATAGGGCTTGTAGTCTATCTGTGCATGGTAGATATTTGAGGCCCTGGATTTTCTTGGTGAGGAACCTCTTGTGTTCTCTCCAGCTGCTGCATGTGCTTTGCGAGGTACATGCCGAGAGGGGCATTGTACTCAATAATGGGCTTTATAAGGGATGAATACAGGGATGTTATGACCTCCTTGTCCCTGGAGACCCTCTTAAAGGATGTCTACATCACTAGGGGAATTGATGACAGCACCCACCTTGCAGTCATCTGCAAACCTGGTCAGCCATAGCCCACTGGTTTTGGCCTGCACCTTAGAAAGGTATATCCCAAATAACAGAAGCCCCAAGACCGAACCCTGGGGTATGCCACATGTTACAGGTCTACTGCTTGAGGTGACTCCCCCTATCAGTGAGCCAGTTTGCTACCCATCTGGTAACATATAGATTGAAGCCTAGTTGAGAAAGTTTGTCTATTATGCCTGAGTGGAGAATAGTGTCAAAGGCTTTAGCCAGGTCAAGGTAGGCAGTGTGCACCATCTTCCCCTCGTCCTCAACTTTGGTGACTGTCTCAAAGAAGTCAACCAAATTTAGCAGACATGACCTCCCCTTCATGAAGCCAAACTGTGTGGGATCGAGAGTTTGGAGGTTGCCAATGTCCTTGTTAATGAGGACCATGATAATCAATTCTATGGCCTTGCAGATCAGGTTAGTTAGGCTGATGAGTTTATAACTTCCCAGATCGGTGGACACTCCACTTTTTTGTAAATGGATGGCAGTGGCTGTCCTGCACTCACGTGGGATGAAGCCAGTACTCAGGCTTTGGTTGAACAGGGTGCCTAATGGTGCTGCATGTCTAGGGTTGCCACCTTTTCAGATGCCCAAAGTGGGACATTTTAGGTACAAACGTCAGATTTTGCAGGGCAAAACATATCCACAGCAACTATAAAGGACAGAACTTCACTTTTATGCCTAAATAAAAGGTTATTCTTGTAGCATTTTAGTTGCTTACTCTGTTTCTTATAACATTTAGGTGTTTCAGATACAGAATGATTGTTTTATGCAACTATTACATAAAATATAGGAAATATTTTTGTCCTAAAATCTCTGGACATTTGCCATTTTTTACATTTTTTTGCAGGACACAACTGCCCAAAGAGGGACTTCCCTCGCAAAGTGGGACAGGTGGTAACCCTATGCACGTCCCTGCCTGAGTTCTCATAGGATGCTTCCTGGGATGGAATCGGGCCCCACGGGGGCTGTAATTTTTCTTTTTGAGAGAGTAGTGAGGGGGCAGGTACTGGGGATGTCCTATTTACTGATGGGGGGCAGAGGAGTGAAGTTTTCACTGAATCTGTCAGCCAGCAAGTTTGCTGTATCTATCGCATTTGTATATGTAGTGTCCTTGACCACCAGTTCTGAACAGATCTGAGTGTTTCCTTTGAGGTTGCGGACATATGTGAAGAAGGCCTTATGATTGTCTCCAGTAGATGTGGCCAATTTGGACTTGGAAGTTTGCTTTGGAGGAGGTCACTAGTGCCCTTATTTGCTTGTTCAGGCTTCCAGTTGGGCACCTGCTCCTTCTTGGTCTGGGACAGCAATTATTTTCTTTTGTTATAGAGTTTATTTATTGCAGATGTCCACCAGACAGGTTTACTCTTCCTTGTGGAGGATGGTTTAGTCCTGTCGGGTATTCTTGATTCCATGCATGTATATAAATGCTTGTATAGCACTTTGGTGTAGTTTTGGATAATGGTGCCAGCTCCTACACATGGGGAGGGGGCTTTGATGCTGTTTATAACATCCCTCAGGAGGCTGTAATCAGCTTTGGAGAAGGTTTTATGTCTGATCCTAGCAACAAGGGTGTTGAGGGTGATGGTGACTTCGAAAGTGAACACTTTATGGTCTGATCTTACTATTGAGGATGATACTATGGGGATGCTGCAGTGGTTACTCATGTTGGTTAATACTAAGTCCAAGATATCACCTCTTGTGCGGGTATCGACTAGCTGTTCCAAGGCATTTGCATTGACAAAATCGAGAATCTCTTGGAATTTGTGTTCTGCTATGAGTAGTTCTTCCAGTCTATGTTTGGGAAGTTAAAGTCACCCAGGATCAGGGTAAAGGGTTGAATCTTGATAGATTAGAACAGGTCCAAATAGACAGATTGGGCATCTTGAGTCAGATTTGGAGGCCAGTAGCTAGCTATGATTTAAATAGGGGCCTTGGCAATGGTTAACTGCACCTGGAGTGTCTCCTGTGCGTCACACTGTTTGATCAGCCTGGAGGTGTGTATGTCTTTAATGTATATTGAAACTCCACCTGCTTTGGCTCTACTGCCCACAGTTTGAGGTCTGAATGTATGATAGGATGAGTAACCAGGTAATGCTAGGGTGCTCTCCGCAGCTTTGAACCAAGTTTCTGTGACTCCTCAGATGTCAGCATTTTCCAGGATTCTTGTAATGAGTGCAGTTTCATATTTAGACTCCTAGTGTTTAGCAG
Source organism: Protopterus annectens (assembly GCF_019279795.1). Taxonomy (NCBI): domain Eukaryota; kingdom Metazoa; phylum Chordata; order Ceratodontiformes; family Protopteridae; genus Protopterus; species Protopterus annectens. Next base: position 13,656,946 of record NC_056750.1, on the reverse strand, counting down.
CATGACCTTTAATTTGTGTTTTGTTGTCATTTTTATGTTGGTAGTTTTAACCTCATCACTTTTCCTAAAAAAGGTACTATAATGGAGGCAAGAGCCTTTGGCAGAAGCCTGAGGACCAGGTGAGACAGATGCAGGTCATCTCTGGCAAAGCATTGTGGTCTAGCGATCATATCTTCCCAGGCTGTCAGGTACTGGATCCCCCTGGAATGACATCAGAAACTAAGCCAGTTCGTAAAGTCAGTCATTTTCTTTTTGTATGGAGGCATCATTCTGGGTGACAGCAGAATGCTGCTTAAGGCTAGGGACATACCTGACTGGGACACATAATCAGCGAGCTCAATCATGTGTCTCTTCATATAGTCCAGAGAAGTACATTTCAAGTCTTTCACGCCAACATGGACTATGACAGAGTCATAAGAGTACCTGTTGTTGAAAGACTTGAGTGCGTCTGTGATGTGGTGGATTCTGACACCTGGCAGACAACTAATCATGACTTTCTCCTTATCCAGCCTGGTGAGAGGCATATCTATGTATCTCACAGTGGAGTTGCCTATGACTAATATATGTTGGGTTTATGGTGAAGCCTTAGTGGCTGTGAGACACAGGTGTGTGGTGTTGGAGGGCTGTGGAGATCACTTGTGTTTTTGCCTTGGAAGTCTCCTTTCTTTGTCTATGTATATGTGGAGGACCTCCGCATATGTAGGTGGGTGTTGTGTAGGTGTTGGTGGTATTTGAAGTGTAGTGATTGTGTTGACAGCCTTTTTGGTGCCAGATATACTGGCTTCAGGGGAAGAGAGCATGGACTTTGAGACATGGTGTGTTTGTGTGTGTGTTTAGCATGGGTGGTGTAACAGAGAAGAATGTAGGTATGGACTCATTATGCAGTGCCCTGAGCTGAGACCAAAAACAGCTGTGGTACACCATAGATGTTGAATCTGTGTATTGTGTTGACATGGGAAAAGCAACTTGGTTCAGTTGTGAACTGTGGGTGTTTGAGAGTTTTGCATGGGTTGTGTACGTGAGATTGATAGTGCCTAGCTGGGCTGACAGGTATCCTGTTAGGGAACCACCTGGAATCAATTTGTGTTGCTTTCTCCAGCAGACACTGTGCTGAAAATGTTTGCCTGGCTTCATTTTCAAAACCTTTTACAGGAGTTCAAATTGTGCTTTGAATCTGATGTTTGGATGGAGATTGTGGTTCCACTGCTGCAAAACTTATGAGTTATGTAAGAGGGTTAAGTCAGTGTACATGGAATCTGTCTAATTTGTTTAACCCTCCTGCTCAACATTTTCTGTCAGTTATTTTGCTCCATTGTCCAACTACATCAAGAAGTAAAAGAACACAAGCCATCTCAGCAATATGCAGGTAAGCATACATGTTGGCAGAGAGGTTTGTGACAAGAATGCGGGAATCCCCACTGAACCAAGGACAGAACAGGAGGTTATAATGAGTAAGTAATTGCCCTTGTGCAACTACCCTATTTGGCATTCTGTTGTCTCTCCCAGAAAGTCACATTCGCCATTTCTGTCTCTTCGGAAACTTGTCTCAGACAAATGGGTTCTGAGATTGACTCCATGTGAAGAGATCCCTCCTTTACAGGGCATACTTCCGCTAAGCAAGACCAAATCCCTCTGTTCCCTACTGTCCTTCAGCACTTGTTGTGAGAGGTGGTGACAGAAAGAGTTCATTTCTCCCAGTCATGAATGGTTCTGTTGCCAAAAAAGAAAATGACTGGAGATCAGTTAATGACCTTTTGACTTAACCAGTCATGATAGTGCCCAAGTTGAAGACCCTTTCACAATGCAATATCTTATCCCCTTGTTTCCGGTCTGAACTGGCCAAATGGTACACATATAAGGAAAGGAGTAATTGCTAGTCTGATGTTAGAACATAGTAGTGATATCACATGTGACCTGTATTATTTCCATTATGTTAAAACACAAAATCTCCTCATGTAGCAAGATTCTCGTAATGCCTTATGTCTCGCTCTGCTGAACGTGGCTAAGATTTATAAGATTTCTTGCCTGGTGGAATATATATTGCACAGATACGGCTGTAACGTTGGTGTGAGATACTTTCTGGTGACTGGCCATGCTTCAATGCCACTGCTTTGTGACACATGCACCATGTGCATATTACTGTGTATCTTAAGTTTAACAGTTGGCTTTGTCAATGATATTTCTCCTACCTCACTTGTAGATGGTAAGCTGTCATGTTTGACTTAGGGTTTCCATTCATAAGCAACAGACCTTCGTCTTCATTTACTGTTGAACAGTCAATTAAAATTACACTGAGGAGTCGTGATGCCTGCATAATTAATGCATCACCTCAGCATGATACCTGTTAGCTCAGCTTGCCCCATCCTGTACTGAAAGCTAGATTCATTGTCATTCATCAGGCTTCACAAGTTATGCTATTGTAGATGGTAAGATACATGAAAGGTGTTTGATCTTTAGGTATTGAGCAACTCTCAGAATATTTGTCTTTATGCTGTGTTGATGCCATATGCTTTTGGCAGGCTTCCTTGTACTTATGTTGCAGCTCAGCAGAGTAAAACAAAATCTTTATGCCTTGCATCCTTTTTTTAGACAGACATAGCCCATCCCTATGATATATATGAGTAGAAGTTGTGTGTAATCCCTATAAGTGTGGTCATCCCAAGTTCTCTGTTGATGTTCCTGTGCTGAATGGCCTTCATATGTGTATATATATATATATATATATATATATATATATATATATATATATATATATATATATATATATATATATAAATGTATCTGTGTGCGCGCGTGTACAGATGATATATATATAAATATATACACACACCACACACACACAATTGCAATGTGTATGTATGTGTGTGTGTGTGTGTGTGTGTGTGTGTGTGTGTAATATGAATGTATATGTACATATACATATGCAGGTGTGCATAGGTATCTCTTTATATATGTGTGTGTCGTTGTGGCGTAATTGAACAGGCCATCTGCAGGTGTGACCCAGGGGAAAGCTTCATAATCTGAATATTGCACAATATGATACATTATCAGTGAAATGTTATTGTTAGGTAGTGTCAAACTATCAGAGAAGGCATCTGTATGCATTTCTATAACACTTTTGTGCAGTTAGCCTGAGAGATGCAAGTCATGAAAAATATTTCAGTAGTAGTATAAAACCAAAAAGAGTACTCAGTGAAGATTGCAACAGATTTTTTCCCATATTTTTCTTTTTAGTTTTTATTAATCATATAAAGAGCCACAAAATGATAACACTGACAAGTGATAAGCCAACATTTACATATGCTTTACTTATTAGCAAGTATTGTTTATTTAAAAAAAAGTTTATATGAGGCAGTAGAAGTAATACATCATAGGCACTTGTGTATTAATTTAGACACACACACACACACGCCTCTCCATTACTCCTTTTGCCCCACCCATGTGGAGCTAGGCAGTCCTGATTTCTGAAATCTAGAGGGCTTAGATAGTTCATTAGTCAGATGACAGGTAGTTACTATGCATATGATTTATTGTTCGTGACATTAGCTATGTGTTTTCATGTTAAAGAGATTACTTTATATTTGCTCATTTCATTTTTAACTTGTTTTCATATAACTGATGTATGTTATTATTTTGTACACAGGTTATATATTGCAATCAATGGATGAATTTTGCTATGGGGCTGTCCCATTAAGAAGCTTTTGTTTTTGGCGCCTTTTTCCCTTTAAAAGTTTAACAGTTTACCTAGAGATTATTATGGTCTGAGGAAGCCCTTATGGGTGAAAGTGCTTACCGTTGTTCTGTGCAGTAATACCTACTTTTATCGCTGTCATATGGAATAAAACCTGTTTTTTATCTTGAACTGGAGTTCGAGTTTGGATCTGCTGAGTTTTGATATACTTTATTTGTCCTAGCCTTGTGTCGCTCATACCAGGTTTTATTTGTTATATTAGTCCTGATTTCCTTTTCTATCTGTCACGATACATGCATTCACGTCACCCATTATCTAAACCGATTCATGATGTCCGGCTTTATCTAGTAGGTCCTGCACCCTGATGTCTGGCTGTACTCTCTGGCTCACTGTCGCAATTTGGTAGTGGGGCATAGGATGAGATTGAGTAACTATCATTACACTGGAGTATGATTGGCATGAGTCTGTCACTTAGCCAAACAGTATCTTTCACTGCCTTCAGAACCTTTTCTCTTACCACAATTCACAGAGCATTTCTAGCCTGTTCTACAGAGAAGTAGACTGTGAATCCCAGACCAAGTGCCTTGGCTGCGCTGCCCTTCCAGCTTGTCCCATGGAAACAGTGGATGTCCATCCACCTCTGTAGCATCATGTCATCCATTTCCAAACTGTGTCCTGTCAGTGAACCTAAAATGAGTAGCAATTGACAGGTCATTTTTCGCAGGTTCATTGGTTATGCATCCAGCTGTAGCTCAACACAGCTGCCAAAGATAACCCAGAATGGGTAACTACAGACCGGCCGGCCATTAGCTTATTGACGGAAGGCTGCTGAGTTTTATGGGAAGCACACAGCCAATAGAGGGCACATACACGCTTTATGGAGTGCATTCAAACCTTACCATAATCTTTGTTTTTGGTAGTGGATGACAAGTAACAGGAGTAAGCAGTAAAATCCCTGTTTAACACCTATCTTTGTTTGCACCAAAAAAGGAAGCATGGTGATAACTTAAAAGGAAGAAATATCTTGAAAGTATAAACTGGGGGTAGAAGACATTCTAAATGTGCAGTGAGAACTATGCACATGTTCAAGGGTCATATATTTTCTCCCCAACTGTTCTTGCCCAGCTGTCATCAGTGATTAGAGACACTGATGCCAGGTTGTTACACATGATTTGATGGACCTACAGTGATAGTGCAGAAGAAAAGGGTTTCCAGTGGTGCCTCATACGATTTTAGTAAGCACTACTTACTCTTATACTCTCTACGATTACCTTGTCCCCTATTGGTCCATTTTAATTCAGTTCCCTATATTACTCTAGCATGTCCAAAGGTCAGTCAATTTTGAGGCAATGTTACAACTGTCTCATGTACAAGGACAACCCTCTCCTCCTCCAAACAGGTTCAAATATATGTGAGAAATGCAACCATATAGCCAAACTGGAGGCTGAGCTCTCTCATCTCAAAACTGGTGTAACCAGTCAGGAGGAGAAGGTAACCTCACACAACACAATTCCAGTATCACATAGTCCCACCACAACAGCAAACCAAACACATAAAAACACAAAAACATACTCAGAGGCTCTAAATAAAAATCTACCTAAGCAACAAAGACCTCCAAAGCAGACATCCAAGCAAACGCTACCCCAAAACAAAACACGTACAACACATAGTATACAAAGTCAGTGTGCCAAGCAGTCACAGCCCTTAAGGCTGAATAACACACATGATACTCTTGTAATAGGTGACTCTATTGTCAGACACACTGACGTCCCGCTCACCAGGCTGAATAAAGAGAAGGTCACAGTGAGATGCCTGTCGGGCGCTAGGATCCGCCACATAATGCAAGCACTCGGGTCATTCCAAAGCAAATACAAATATGACTCAGTCATTGTATATGCTGGCGTGAATGACCTGAGACGTACCTCCCTCGACTACATGAAAAGAGGCATAAAGGAGCTCTCTGATCATGTAGCCCAGGCTGGAATGACCCTGACCTTGAGCAGCATCTTACCCTCACCTAGAATGATGCCAAAGTATAAAGACAAAATGATCAATTTTAACAATTGGCTAAAATTTTGGTGTCATTCAAAGGGGATCCAGTGTCTGTCAGCCTGGGATGACATGCTCGACAAGCCACGTTGCTTCGCTAGGGACGTATTGCACCTGTCACCCCTGGGCTTTCGGATATTGGCAAAGGCTCTTGCCACCCCCATAGTGCCTTTTTTAGGCAAGGCTCAGAAGTCAAACCCACCTCCATAGACAGCACAAGGAACAAGAAACTAAGGGTAATGCTGCTAAACGCCAGAAGTCTTAACCTCAAGATGCATGCACTCAAAGCTCTCCTCAGTATGGAGAACATCGATATCTGTGCAGTGACAGAAACCTGTTTCAAGGCTCCAGAGAGCACCCCAGCACTATTTTCGGCCCCAAAACCCGGACCGAACCACAAAAGGAAGGGGAGTTTCCATATTTATCAAGGATATCCACACCTCCAGGTTAGTGGCATTGCACGAAGTATCGGAGACCATCCATGTGCAACTGACAGTGGGAAAGACTGCTTTTCAGTTTATAACATCCTACAGACCACCCTCTCAAAGTCAGGAATCCCACTCGGCTTTCCTGAAAACATTGGAGAACATGAAGATCTCTCCGAACACCATTATATTGGGCGACTTCAACTACCCAAACATAGACTGGGAGCATTACTCAAGCCCCAGCACCTTAGCCCAAAGGTTCCTGGAATTTATAAACTCAAATGCTATGGAACAACTAGTCACCACTCCCACAAGAGGGGAAAACATACTAGACCTGATCATTACCAACATGGGGACTCTATGCTCCATACCAGAAGTATATCCCTCATTGGTAAGATCAGACTATAAATTAATTTCACTGGATATCCACATCCCGACCCCACCCCCAGCCCAGAAAACCACAGTGAAAAACTTCTCAAAAGCGAACTTCACACTTCTCAAAACCAAAGTGGAATCCTTCAAGGCCCCAGGGCCAGTGGAAACTACGGCCCAAACTGCAGAATCCTATATAAACGCATTCTACGGACATCTCCAGGAATGCATGGATCATGCTATCCCAAACAAAATCAAGACCCAATCATCCAAAGGCAGGCGTCCAGTCTGGTGGACCCCAGCCATAAATAAACTGTACAACAGAAGGAGGAAGCTACTACATGATAGAGCAAAATCCCTAATAGGAAAGGCATCTCTGATCAGTACTAGCAAAAAATTACGATCCCTCATAAAATCCTCCAAGGCCAGCTTCGAGAGAAAAATTGCACAGGACACTAAAGACAATCATAAGGCTTTTTTCAGTTATGTTAGGAACCTGGGATGCAACTCCCAGACTTGTTCTGAGTTGATTCTAAGCGACAAAAAATACACTGAACCCACAGATATCGCCAATATCCTGGCAGATAGGTTCAGTGCAAACTCCCCCCCCTCCCCCAAAAGAGCAAGTATCTATCCCGGCAGAGTGCAGCCTCCCAAACATCTCTGATGCTCAGGTGAAGGCCGCCCTCTCCAAAGCAAAAAACACTGCTTCCATGGGACCAGATGGCGTCCCGGGTTGCGTCCTACATGAACTCCAAGAAGAACTAATCCCTCAAGTAAAACTGCTGTACAGTCTCAGCCTCAGTACAGGATATGTGCCCAAAGAATGGCGTACAGCAACAGTGGTCCCACTCCACAAAGGTGGCGTTTCTGTGAACCCTGGAAACTATCGCCCCATAAGCCTGACTACCCTAGTCTGCAAGGCTATGGAGAGGATCATCATGGAATTCATAAACAAAGACATTGGGGACCTACAGACACTAGATCCTACCAAATTGGCTTCGTCAAGGGCAGATCCTGCCTTTTGAACCTGGTCGACTTCTTCGAAACAGTCACCAAGGCCATAGATGAAGGGAAGGTAGTCCACACAGCCTATCTGGACCTCGTAAAGGCATTTGACACAATACCCCACTCGGGCATCATAGATAAGCTATCCAGCCTAAATATAAACCCCTATGTCACAAGATGGGTTGCAAACTGGCTCAAAGACAGAACCCACAGAGTCAGAGTTGCTGGAGCCATGTCAGACTCAAAAGTGGTCACAAGTGGTGCCCCACAAGGTTCTGTCCTGGGACCTCTCTTGTTCAGTATTTACTTTTCTGAGGTACAGGCCAACGTGGGAGGACTATGGCTCACCATGTTCGCAGATGACTGCAAACTGGGCGCCATAATCAACTCTCCAGCTGACACAAACATCCTTCAAAAAGGTCTCGCAGAGACGGATAACTGGTGCCAGAGCCATGGTCTAAAGCTAAATGCCAAAAAGTGTATAGTCATACCCTTTGGCAAAAACAATGTGCCCACAAATTACCACATAGGTGGTAACCCATTAAGTACAGAGAAAGTAATTAGGGATCTGGAGACCCAAGTTGATAGCAATCTCTCCTTTGACAACCACATTGCCAAAGTGGTTAGAAAGACCTTCTACATAGCCCACCTCATCATGAAAGGATTCACATCTAGATCAAGAGAGGTAATCGTGCCCCTTTATTTATCCCTCATCAGGCCCATCATAGAATACAATGCCCTCTTTGGGATGTACCTTACCCGACACCTGTAGCAATTAGAAAGACCCCAAAAGTACCTCACCAGGAGGATCAAGGGACTCAAACAGATGCCATATGCTGCTCGGTTAAAAAAACTCCAGCTCTACTCAGTTGTATACCGCCTACTTCAAGGTGATCTATGCCTGACATAAAAAGCTATGTCCAACCCAGAATTAATGGACATGCTCCACCTCAGTAAATCTAAATCCATTAGAGCCATGCGCTCGAGGGACTTGAACCTCAGCACAGAAATAAATAGAACATGCTGGAGGAACAGATTCATAACCCAGAGGCTCCCTTCGCTCTGGAATAGAATTCCAATTCATGTTAGGCAGAGCACCTCACTGACTCTCTTCAAGAAGAATCTTGATGAGTGGATGGGTGATCGTAGGTTTGTCCTGGGGATTACTTCCATGTCACTATTAGACAGAGGCACAGTAAACTAAACTTTAAAAAGGGCACAGTATACTCAAATCAAGGGGTGGCGTAAGCCAAACACAATCGGGCTAGGCTTATAAATGCCCCAGGGCAGATAGCCTAGTATGAACCTATGAATACAGATGGTCAGTATGCACAAATACACAACAGTGGCTTCACTTCATCTGACACGTTCCGGATAAGGCATGCATGTCTATGCATTCAAAAGTGTGCTTACCTGATGTTTGACATTGTGGTATAAACTGTACCAGGAAGCCTCAGTGATACTGCTATGGGGGTCTGATGAAGAGAGAAGGGGATTTCTGATGCCTGCACTTTAGTATATTGCTTAGTTGAGTAAAAGTGCCACAGTATGGTGTGAACAATAGCCAGTGTCACCCATAATGCCTGCCATCCATTTGTTGACGTGCCGTACTTTGTGATTTTCATAAACAGTCTGGTAGTTCTGTAAGAAAATCAGTACTGTAAAGTCAGATGGTATAGTAGAATAGTAATTTCAGAAATATGGCTGCCCATTTTATTGTAGCTACTTTCTGGTGAGCTGTGTATGCTTAAATGTAACTGCTTGGTGATAGAAGAACTAGGTAATTATTGATGTGTATTTCTTCTTTGGTTTAAAAAGCGATTTCCTAAATGACTCTGCTCATACCTCATCTGATGCTGTTAAGATTCCTGTGAATCTGCTAAGCCACTGTCTATGACTTAGGGTTCCCATGCATATGCATTGGACCATCTTCATGTTCTGTTGATGAACAGTCAATTGAAGTTAATCGCAGAGGAGCCGTGATGTCTACATAATGAATTCATCTCCTCAGCATGATACCTGTCAGCTCAGCTTGTACCATCCTGTACTGAAAGCCAGACTCATAATTATTCATCAGGCTTTACAAGTTATGCACTTGTAGATGGCAAGATAGCTGAAAGGTGTGTTATCTACATAATTGCCCTGGATACTAACTTTACAGAATGTCTTATTATCTTTGTTTGTATGCTTTGTTGCCGAGGGCTGTTTGTACATTTGATGGCTTGCATGTGCTTTGATGTTTTAGCTCAGCTATTTAAAACCCAAAGTTTGCCCTTTGCACCCATTTTTTTAATGAAGCCAAAGCCATACCCAGCCTTGTTATACATATTAGTTGGTGTTTGTGTATAATCCTACAAACATTTGACAGCTGATGTGCTTTGTCGATGTTCCTGGGATAAAGGGCCTCTCATGCTTTATCCCTGCTGTAAGAACTACATTCATATGCTAATTGAATTACATCAGTCACAATTACAATAAAAGTGGACTGTTGTGTAAACCATACTGTTGGAGGTAGTCTGGTTTATATAGCTTCTTGGAGAAAAAAGTTAATTTCTGTATATTGATGAAGAGAAAAACATTTTGTGGCAACCTGCAAAAGAAAATTTTGAGAGGAAGTAAGAACAGTGTGCACGTTGTTTGGAACAGTGAGAGTAGGCAGTGTACAGTATGAAGTAAAGAATATTCTAAGTTGCTTCAAAAACATCATGCCAGGAATGAATATGTGCACACAACGGCAGTAGTAACTACAAATGGGACGACACATCAGTGGCATGCCTAATGGATAAAAATGCAGAAGAACGCAATTATGTGCAAGGCAAATATGAATATTCATTTTGGTTAGAGTATGAATTTGCAGTCATAGCTAAATCTGTCAGTGGCCCAGATTAATTATCTATATATTTTACGGGCATGTTCAGAGGAATACTTAGACACCTTTACATTAAGGATTGCTAAAAGCATATTTTTACCATGACTTGGTGTGAAAGTGCTATAAGGAGAGAGATGAGAGAAGTTTCAGAGGCACACCTGGCTGGCTGCAAACATCTCTGATGTGTATTGTCATTCAAATTAGCTGAACCTAGCAGGCCAGGAAATGTGAAACCCTTATTACTCTGGGTGGGAATATGGGTGGAGTATCTTGAGAAGGAACTGAAGCAGATCAAAGTTGAATGTCTAAATAAACTCTTGTTATTTCAGCAATGAGTTGGCAGCTCTGGAAATTTTTTTTACAGAATGTGTAACTCATCGTAGGGAAACACATTTGTAAAAGTCACTGTGTGACAGTAAATGATGCTTTTACTGAGGCTTGTCAAACTTAGCTGCTCTTTCCTGTTCTTCCATTCTAAGTGAGTGGAAGTCTTACATGACAGCCCAGCTTTGGGCACTGTATTCTCAGAAACAGTGGACTCACAGTGTATCATGGGGAAGATTTTTCTTTAGAAGAAGATAAACCTTCATCACAGTGTTTGCCCCCAGGTCATCAGTCAGGGTTACAAACTGAATAAAATTAGTAGTAACTACTTCTGGTGCATACAGGTTTGCAATGAACCTAATTTAAGGAAAAGTTAAAAAATATATCTTTTTACATTTTCCCCATAGTTGTCCTTTAAATTCCTGACCTGGAAAAGTATATTTCTAGTGGCCATTACCTCTGCTAGAAGGATTTCAGAACTTCAGGCATTGCCCTGTAAAACCTCCTTACTTGTTTTTTTTCATAAGGATACAGTAACATTATGTACCAACACTTCTTTCCTTCCTAAGGTGGTGTCAGAATCCAATATTAATCAGTCAATTAATCTCCCAGTCTACTTACCAAAATTTACAAACAAAGGTGAATATATGTTACATTTAATGGATGTCCAAAGAAAATTATGATGTTCTTCATCTCACATTGCTGCAGTCCTTACACTTGGGTAGTCCGCTGTCCTCGGTCGGCCCGAATATCAAAGTATAAGGCTGACGTCGGTCAAGCCGCATTTGACTGACATCAGGACGTCAGGGTACAAATGCGCATGACCGACGTCATATCCTCAGTCTTTTTTGCCGCATGGTCCGATGCAGAAGCAGCGTTGCAAGTGCCGTTCGGCGTTCTGAAATTTTTCGAATTCGGAGTTTCAGACCGAGTCAAAGTTGACTAAGTACCCCGTTGGGGAATATTTTAGTTTTTTCTTGCCTCAGTGGTTTACCGGATGTCAGAAAAAGTGAATAACTGTATTTCTTGTGGGAAACAGATACTGCATAGAGATTATCATACTTTGTGTATTCCTTGTTTAGGGCCTGAGCACGACGTTGTTGGGTGTCGCTCTTGTGCTAGATTCAATAAGCGCACTATAAAGAGAAGGTTAGATTGTGCCAGGTTAGTCTTCGGGAAGCGGTGCAATTATAAAATGCCGTCGGATGCTCCAACGCCCGCTTCTTCGAAGAAGCGCAAGGACAAAGTAGCTAAGCCTAGGCTAGAAGAACCGTCCGTTCCAGACGCCGGTTCTTTAGATGTGTCGGTGGAGCCGGTGGTTCCGCCGGAGGTTTCTTTGGAGTCCCAGGGAGAGATTTTGTTATTGCAGGATGTGGCCTCTCAGGAGGCAGGTCAGGCTGAAGGGGCTTCTCAGGTTACTGTACTCCCCTCCCTTCCTAGGGTGGTTAGGCCCTCTCCTTCTGTTTCCAAGGCTTCTCCCAGAGGCAGGCCAGGTTTAGCTTCAGTTGGTGTCACCCCTAGTTCTTCAGGAACTGTGCCCAAGAAGCATATGCTTAAAATGGCAGAAGATTTGATTACCTTGATTAGAGGTTCTTTGCCCCCTCCTGATAAGAGACCAAGGGTGGAACCTGAGCTAGGGAGTTTTGAGCAGGCCTCGGATGTTTCAGAGTCTTCGGCTGAAGACTTGCAGGAGTATTCTCCTTATTCTGATTCTGATGTGGATGATTCTACTCCTTCTGCTTCTCCTCCTGAGGATTTTTCTTTTTCAGAGACTCTTCATTCCATGAGGGAGCATTTTAAGTGGGAAGGTCAGGACTTCTCTGATTCCAGGAAAAGGCTTAGGGAATTTTTGTTTTTACCCCAGCATAGGCCTTTGGCTATTCCTCCTGTTCTGGATGTGGTGGAAGATGTTTTGCAGAGGCTTCTCTTAATCCTGATTCTTTGCCTCCTGCTCCTGCAAAACCGGATAGGTATTACAGGGTGCCTGAAGCTCATAAGTATCTTTTTAAGAGTCCTAGGGCAGACCCAGAAACTGTTAGTCAGGGGCCTAAAGGTGTTAAGGCTTCTGTTGTCAAAAATCCGGTTCCTCCAGATAAAGAGGCCAGGGCTTTGGATAGATGGGGAAAGAAAGTTTATACTTCTTCGACCCTAGCTATGAGGGCTTTGAATTGCCAGTTTCACATGTTGAAATATCAAAACTATCTCCTTTCACAATTGAAGTCTAAGGTAGATGCTCTGGCGGAAGGTATTGACTGTAAAGAGTTACAAGATTTAGTACATGTTTCTGAACAGGTGGGTAAGCATTCTTTGCAATGTGGTTTTGATGCTGTACAGGCTTCGTCTAGGGTGGCTGCCACTGGGTCAGTTCTTCGCAGGCACGCCTGGCTGAGGGATCAGAATTTATCTGACCATGTTAAGACAAGGATTTTAGATGCTCCTTTACAATCTGATGTGTTGTTTGGTTCTCCTGTTGAGGCAGTCTTAAAGAAAATGGAAGACAAGGCTAAGTCTATGCAGACTGTTAAAGATTTTTTGCAGGTTCAGCCTCCGAAGTTTAGTAGAAATTGGCCTACCAAGGGGTGGACGTATCCTTCTTATGATTCCCAGTCTAGGGGTAGGTCTAGACGTGGTAGGGGCAGAGCTCAGGGCTCTTTCAGGCCTAGAACAGGGAGTTCACCTGCACAGTCTTCGGTGAGGGCAGGGGTCAGTCCTTTCGTAAACAGACCCAATGACCTACCTTTTCAGCTGCCAGAGCCTTCTCGTCTGGCAGCACCTTTGGGAGGAAGGTTGGCACTTTTCAAGGAAAATTGGAGTTTGATTACCCAAGACAGATGGGTATTGGATATCATACACCACGGTTACAGGTTTTATTTCCATACCTTGCCTCCTTTCAAAGGCATGCCAGACGTTCCTCCTCAACAAAGAATAGAGGCTCACAAACAAATTTCTCTGTTACTTCAAATAGGGGCCATACAGCCGGTCCCTCTGCCAGAAGTGGGCCTAGGATTTTATTCTCGCCTGTTCCTAGTACCAAAGAAAGGGAACACGTGGAGACCAGTTTTGGATTCATCTACCCTCAACACTTATCTGGACATTCCCAAGTTCAAAATGTTGACGTTACAACAGCTTTTACCTCTGCTGGGCAAAGATCATTGGATGGTAACTTTGGATCTCAAGGAGGCTTACCTTCATGTTCCTATCAGACTGAGTTGCAGGAAGTATCTGCGTTTTCGAGCTGGGACTTCTCATTATCAGTTCTCTGCATTGCCCTTTGGCTTATCTACTGCGCCCAGAGTGTTCACGAAAGTTCTGGCTCCAGTGATAGCTTTCCTCAGGCTAAAAGGAATACAGATCTATCCTTATTTGGACGATTGCCTGATTCTGGCTCAAGGAAGGGACGAGCTTCTTCATCATTTGGAATATGTGATAGCAGTGCTAAGATGCCTGGGGTATTCTGTGAACGAAATAAAGTCCAGTCTAGTACCCTCTCAGGACATGTGCTTTCTGGGTGTAAGACTGAATACAGCATCCCAGATGGCCTTTTGACCCCGGACAAACAAAAGAATCTTTCCCTTTACTTTCATCAATTGTCTCATCAGTCCAGGCTGACTGCAAGGACAGTCCTTCAAGCCTTGGGGTTCATGGCATCTTGTATTCTGGTGCTTCCCAATGCCAAACTGCATATGAGGAAGTTACAATGGTATCTCAAAAATGTATGGACACAGCACTGCCAGGATCTGGACACTGTCATTCAAATAATACCTTGCATTCAAAAGGAATTGTTGTGGTGGGCTCAGGAATGTCATCTAAACAAGGGACTCTCTGTGACCCGGCCAGAGGCGAGTCAGATTCTAACGACAGATGCCTCAGACAAAGCTTGGGGAGCTCATCTGAATGGAAAATGGATACAAGACAAGTGGCCTGCCAGACTACAACATCTACATATCAACTTGAAGGAGATGTTAGCAGTCCAGTTTGCATTAATAGCTTTCAAGGATTTACTTCTTCCAGGGCAGGTGTTGATTCTAACAGACAACACAACTGTCATGTGGTACATCAACAAGCAAGGGGGAACACATTCTTATCCTCTATGCAGGCAAGCAATGATTTTGTGGGAGACTGCTCTCAGTTTACAGCTAAATCTTCAGGCAAGGTTTCTGCCGGGAGCACAGAACTCCTTAGCAGATGTGTTGAGCAGACGAATTATGGATCCCCATGAGTGGAAATTGGATCCTCATGTATTTCAGAAATTGACAGTGTCATGGGGAACTCCAGACATAGATCTGTTCGCTTCTCCACTAAACCACCAGCTGCCAAAGTTTTGCACGAAAAGGTTTCATCCCACAGCTTGGAAAGTGGATGCTCTTTCTTTCAATTGGAGCAATCTTCATGTGTATGCCTTTCCACCTCTGCCTCTCCTCCCAAAGGTACTACTAAAGGCCAGACAGGACAAGCCAAGGATGATTTTGATAGCTCCAGATTGGCCTCGACAGCATTGGTACCCATTACTGAGAAGCCAGGTACGGAAGCCTCCATGGCCTTTGCCTTCGATTCCACACCTGTTGTCTCAGGAGGACAGTCATTTGCTCAATGTCAAGCTTCACTCTCTTCACCTAACAGCCTGGCATATTCTGTTTTGAACCATAGTGGGTCTCAACTTCCACAGCAAGTTTTGAATGTTATTTTGGAAGCTAGAAGGCCTAGTACAAGGAAAGTGTACGCAGATAAATGGAAGAGATTTTTATTTTGGAGTGCAGCAAAGGATTGTGATGTTTCTGAGCCTAATTTAAGTGTGGCTCTTCAATATCTTACTGAGTTACTGGACAAAGGTTTGTCCTTCTCTTCTATTAAGGTTCATGCTGCAGCAATTTCGGCTCACTATGATTGTGACCCACCATTGTTTTCTCATCCTTTGTTCAAGCAATTTCTTAGAGGGGCAAAGAATATAAGACCCCACGAGAGCTCCTACTCCTGCTTGGGATCTCAATTTTGTGTTGGAGAAACTCACTCTACAACCTTTTGAGCCTGCAGCTACTACCGAGTTGAAATATTTATCATGGAAGACTGCTTTTTGTTGGCCATTACCTCTGCAAGAAGGGTTTCTGAGTTGCAGGCCCTTATGGCGGTTGAGCCTTTCTTAATTTTCCATAAGGATAGGGTATCTTTACGTACTAATCCTTCCTTTATGCCTAAAGTGGTTTCTAGTGTGGCTTTAAACCAGACTATTCATTTGCCTACTTTTTATGCAAATCCCCAAAATAAAGGGGAAAAGATTTTGCACACTTTAGATGTACACAGGCAGTTGCGATATTATTTGGACAGAACTAAAGGGTTCAGGCAGTCTCAGCAGTTATTTGTTTCTTTTGCTTTGAGTTCTCAGGGCAAGCCTGTGTCAAAACAAACTATTTCTAAGTGGATTGGGTTTTGCATTGCTTTCTGTTATTCCCATCATGGCAAGGAGATTCCAGCTGGGATTAGGCCTCATTCCACTAGGGCTACTGCCACTTCGACAGCTTTTTTAAGGGGGGTGGCAACTAAAGATATTTTGGAGGCAGCTACTTGGAGTTCAGTGCATACTTTCTCTAGGCATTATCACCTTCCACTTTATTCTAAATCTAGGGCTGGTTTTGCCACTGCTATTTTGCAGGGCATTTTGGCAGCTCCTGCTTCCTTATAGTTTTGCCATCCTCCTTACCTCTGCTTTGGGATTCTACCCAAGTGTAAGGACTGCAGCAATGTGAGATGAAGAACATAGTACAGTTTTGTACCTACCATAAATGTAGATGTTCGAAGATCCACATTGCTGCAGTCTAATTTACCCTCCCTCCTTCCCCTCTGTAGTTAGAGGCGGTTGTGTGGGTTGGGTTGTCAATATGGTGTATATTGTATATATTGTACATATTTTTAGTGCAAGGGTGGTTGGTTGGTTGTTTGCTGTCTTTTGGTTTTGACCTTTCTTTTTAGGGTCTTCTGACATCTGGGGCAAGAAAAGACTGAGGATATGACGTTGGTCATGCGCATTTGTACCCTGACGTCCTGATGTCAGTCAAATGCGCCTTGACCGACGTCAGCCTTATACTTTGATATTCGGGCCGACCGAGGACAGCGGACTACCCAAGTGTAAGGACTGCAGCAATGTGGATCTTCGAACATCTATATTTATGGTAAGTACAAAACTGTACTTTTTTAAACCAAGCAGAAACTTTGCAGTGTGGAGGGTGTGAAGTGCACTCCTTGAAATATGTTATGCACCTTGTTCACTAATAAAAATTGAACTTTAAAATATGTGCCACACAATAATAAAATAATAAGTAGTCCACAGTTGAGTTAAAAATGGAATATCCTTTACTGAAACACAATAACAAGTGATCCTAGTTGAGTATAATGAAAAGCATTAAAGACATTCATCATGTATGTATATATATATATATATATATATATATATATATATATATATATAAATCAGGTTATTTGGAGCAAGGGAGTGATTACAGAGGGTGGTTCTTTTAAGAGCTATAAAAGCATTAAACTCATTCCTTTAAAGGAGAACCACAACCACAGACTCAAAAAAAATGTTTATTTCATCATGGTTTGGTGCTTCCTACATTTTAACACCACTCTGGGACTATTTAGAGCTTTTTACATATTTTTATACGCAATTTCTGACTCTGACCACATGGGGTCTGGCATCTTGAAATAATTCTGATTTGTTTAGTCTGCCTGTAAGTATCCCAGAATGCATTGTCTCCAAAAAATTGCATCATGTCTGCCACTTTTTCCCTAAAGCTCCTGTCAGTTCACTGATTTTTACAGGCATTCACTGCTGTGTTATACTCACCTACTTTTGGTTAAAATGTTGTCCTTTTTCAATGACTACTTCAAACACAAGCAGTGCAAATGCTACAGAACAGAATTGAAAAGTGCTTTTTATTGCTCTTTCTTCTTAGAAATGCTAACTTGATTTTGTTTGTTAAGGCTGAAGTCTAGTTCTTCAAGGTATCTCACCTCCCCATTCACTCCTACCTTCCCTAGCTGTCAAAGAGCTAAGGGTAATTTGACCCATTATCTGCAAGTGATTAACAGCTCATGGCAGGTGAGCAGTTGACCAGACTAATGTACTGTTTTCTTGTCAGCCTTACAGTGAGAGACTTTTTTTTTTGTTGCACTCCTCCTGTCAGATTTAGAACCAAGCTCCATAGCACTGGGAATAATCACTGCTTTGCAAAGCATCAAACTCCCACTTATTTTCCTTCCTGTTTGGTTAAATAGCTAACAAATGATACACTATAAACACACACACACTTGCCCCTTGCTTGCATTCACACACACACTTGCCCCTTTCTTGCATTCACACACTTGCCCCTTGCTTGCATTTTCACACACACACACACACACACACACACACACACACACACACACACACACACACACACACACACTTGCCCCTTTACTCTACAAAGATGTAAACTTGGATTCAATCCCAGCTATTGCCATGCATGCATGCCCAGCAAAGATGGCTACTTAGCACTTGCCATTATAGTTTGATAGACAGATTTATCATAAAATGATTACTGGCTTCAAAAATGCAGCCTTCCAAATCCCAGAACTGGCAACTCCTTCAAAATATTTCACATAAATCTGTTAGAGACAATCAACAGAAGTGAGACATTTGTTTACCCTTATAGGGGTGTAGGGGGCTGGGCAAGGCAGCTCTGACATTACAATGTTGGAGGTCCACTGGCTCTTCTACAGAGCATGCAAATCAGGTAGTGTTTACGTCACTTTGCGGGAGGAAGTGTCCCTGTAACTACAGCAAGAGCTCCAGCAGATATGACATCATCATTTAAAGGACAACAACGGGATATTAAAGCAGATTGCTCAACCTGCTCTCTTTTAGTCCCTGTTCATTGATACAGCCTCAAAAAATCACCCATGCAGCTTTAAAAACGAATCCACTCAACTGTTTTCCCTGTTAGGCTTCCTACCATTCTGTACTGTTTTACTTTCACTTTGAAAACCAAGTTAAAAAACCTCTATCTGGCACTGAAATAATGATGTCACATCTGCCAGAGCTCTTGCTCTAGCTGCCAGGACATTTTCTCCACCCAAAGTGATGTAATCCCTGCCTGATTTGCATGCTGTATAGAAGAGCCAGTGGACCTCCCACATTGTGATGTCAGAGCTGTCTTGCCTAACCCACTCTTAACCTAGCAAACATGTCAAACTGTAATCTCACTTTTCTGAAGAGCCCTACCAATATGTGACAAAGTACAGGCAGAAGCACAGTAACAGCTGCAAAAACTAACAGCATAAATTTGCAATGACCATGCGGAGACATTAATTGCATGTCTTTACATAAGAAGCAGATGTCTGTCACAATTAATTGACAATACTACATCAGATTACAAGAAGTATGCAGTACTGTAATTTTCTTAAATTACCACATAAAAAAAAGCATGTGGGTGCTGTCATGCAAGTCTGTGAAATATTTTGTGTTTATAGTGCATCATTAGTTAGCTATTTAATCAAACAGGAAGGAAAAATAAGTGGGAGGTTGATGGTTTGCAAAACAGTGATTATTCCCAGTGCTATGGAACTTGGTTCTAAATTTGACAGGAGTGCAACAAAAAAAAAAAAAAAAAAAATCTCCCACTGTAAGGAAGGAAAGCCTGACAAGAAAACACTACATTAGTCTGGTCACCTGCTGTGAGCTGTCAATCACATGCAGGTAATGGGTCAAATTGCCCTTAGCTCTTTGACAGCTAGGGAAGGTAGGTGTGAAGGGGGAGGGGGAGATACCTTGAAGAACTAGATTTCAGCCTTCACAAAATAAATCGTTAGCATTTCTAAGAAGAAAAAGCAATAAAATGCACTTTTCAATTCTGTTCTGTAGCATTTGCACTGCTTGTGTTTGAAGTAGTCATTGAAAAAGGATAAAATTTTAACCAAAAGTAGGTGACTATAACACAGCAGTGAATGCCTGTAAAACCAGTGGAATGACAGGAGCTTTAGGGAAAACATGGCAGATCTGATGCAATTTTTTTGAGACAAACAATGCATTCTGGGATACTTAGAGGCAGACTAAATAGTCAGAATTATTTCAAAATGCCAGATCTCATGTGGTCAGAGTCAGAAATTGCATATAACAATATCTAAAAAGCTCTAAATAGTCCCAAAGTGGTGTTAAAATGTAGGAAACACCAAACCATGATGAAATCAACATGTTTTTTGAGTCTGTGGATGCGGTTGTAACTTGATTTTCAAAGTGAAAGTAAAACAGTACGGAAAGGTAGCAAGCCTAAGAGGTAAAACAGTTGAGTGGATTACTTTTTAAAGCTGCAGTTCTGATTTTTTGAGGCTGTATCAACTAACAGAGACTAAAAGAGATAGCAGGTTGAGAAATCTGATTGAATATCCCATCCTTTAACCAAGTCTCCCTTCTTCCTTAACACCATAGTGTAAACTGAGACTGTGCAACCTTAGAACTGAAGGTAAAAAGCTAGAGATAAATTCAAATATATAAGAATAGCTTATTAAGCCTAGCCTACTAATCCAAACTTTATTAAGAAACCAACTCACTTTCAAAATGACTAATTATCAAAAAGATCTACCGCTAGACATCTATCAGAATAAATATTAATAACTTATAAACTGAAACACTTTTATTAGAGACCGGTTACGTACCAAACGAATATCATCAGGTTTGTGTGTAAAAAACATATTGGAATATTAATGAGCATGTATAAATCTACAAGTAAGCACCTAAGCAGGCTGAAAACCATAATTGATAAGGTGGAAGTACAGTGAAAAATGTTAAAAGTAAAGCATTAAAGCCTTGGGGATCTGCTCAAGTGTGGCATCTAACTAAGAAAACACTTAGTTTAAATGAGTAAAAATATCAGAAAACTGCACCAATGTCAGTTATTGTTATTGTAAAATATTTACAATGTTTGGTATTTGTTTATAACAATATTAGCATATAATGTCAGCATTAATCAGTCCCATATCAGACATTTAATAGTCTAACCACTGTGGCAGCTGAAACTGAACTGTTTTAGAAACCGATGCTTAATTATTATTGCTCCATAGAAAGCATACTAGAACTCAGAAAACTGTCCCACTGTTTAAAAGACTACTAAGGTAGTACCGTCTCAGTTTACACTATGATGTTAAAGGGGAAGGGGTCTAGGTTAAAGGAATGAGTTTAATGCTTTTATTGCTCTTAACAGAACCATGCTCTGTAACCACTCCATTGCTCCAAATAACCTGATTTTATATATAATTAATGAATGTCTTTAATGCTTTTCATTATACTCAACTAGGATCGCTTGTGTTTGTGTGTTTCAATAAATGATATTCCATTTTTAACTCAACAGTGGACAACCTACTATTTTATTATTTTGTATGACGTATTTTAAAGTTTGATTTTTATTAGTGAACTAGGTGCATAATATATTTCAAGGAGTGAATTTTACACCCTCCACACTTTTGAAGTTTCTGATTGGTTTGTTTTTAACCCAGTATAGGTTACATACTGAGTTTTCTGAGACTTCAAGGGAGACCACAGATTTTTCTTTTTACAATTATGTTTTTACCTACATGAAATGAAAGATATAAAAAAGACAGATCAATTATCTGTGTCCTTTGCAGATTCTAAATTGGGAAAGTCAGTTGCAACGGTAACTTTAGCTAGATGACTGATGGATTGCATATAATTTATCTACAACAAATTGGTTTTATCCTTGCCAAAGCCTCTAAGAACTCATTCAGCTAGGTCCATGGCAACTTCTTCAGTGTTTCTATCTAGGGCTTCCATGAACGATATATGTGCGGCTGCAGCATGGGCCGATCCTCATACCTTTATTACTCATTACAAACTGGATTTGGTTTTGAGGGGAAGAATAGCCATTGGCTCATCTGTGCTCAGGTAGCTGGGAACTTTATCCCTACAGTTGAAGATAGAATTAAAATTGACAACATCAGATAATTTATGTACTTGCCATAACGTTAAATCTGTGTTGTCCATTTTCATTCTTCCTCAACTCCCCACCGACTAACCTGCAACCTTTTTTCACGATAAATTTCTGGAAGAATGAGAGATTATAAGGACACCACTGTCCTTTATGTTGAGCCCCAGATACGGCTTATTCTATTAGGATTTTTATAGTAGTTTCTACTTTATGTAAAACAACAAACAAGACCTGAGGTATGTTAGGGGTTGGTGCATTATGGGTAAGTGAGGGACCTGATAGCTTTTTGGTAGTCATGAGCTATAGTTATGGCCGAGTCAGATCCGAGGATTGGAACCAAATCCAACAGATGAGGAAGAATAAATATGGACAACACAGATGGAACGTTATGGTAAGTATGCAACTTATTTTTTCTGTTTGTGTAACTTCTGTCTTATTAATCCTGTTTTCTGCATTTCCCCTTTGCTTTCTTGTTTTTTGTTTTGTGAAATTTTCCATTTCCTGTATGTCTCTTTAAATATCTTTAGAGTTGCATTTTTTGTAATGATTAATTTGGCTTTCTCCGTTGTATTTATGGTACCATATCAAACCTGTTTTTCTTTCCCATGTCTGTGTTTCTTTTTTTACATCTTTCAAAAAATACATGCTGTTGTCAGACATAACAACAAAAGTGTTAAAACCGGAGTTATACATTTCTGAGCATGTTAACCAATATTCAGGTGCCAGTACCAGTCAGCTGCCCTGATTTTTGTGGAATGCCCAGATTTTTGCTTCATATTTTTGGTCTTTTCCTTGTAAAAAAATTTTCTTTTGTGGCAAATCCTTGAAGAAAGAAGTCATTAAATAATGACAGATATTTGAGTTTCAGACTTCAGATCCTTCAGAAAATGCATGTTAATGCAAAATCTGTTATTGTAACAACTGTTCAGGTTTATAATAGCAGTATTTAAATTCTTTAAAATCTGTCTCTATTTTGGGGCATTTGTCCCCCCTCGCATTTTAAGTCTCCCACCCCAGGAGAAAATCCATATTGCAAATGTTTGTAGTATTTCATGCTTTCCATTCCACTGGGTTCATACTTTGATTCTCTGGAGATTCACAACTGTTTCACAACGTCCTGTCAATCACAACTGCCTTCTCTTATTCCCTGTGGTGCCATAAACCTGTTGTGTCTATGGGAATTTACAGCTCTTTCACTGTGTAGTCTTAGAGTGAAGAGACTTATTTATTTATTTATCATTTGTTTTACCAGGATAAGTCCAATTGGACAGCAGGTGTCCATTTTCAGCGGAGTCCTGGGTTGAAAAGCTCCAGGAATTTAATAAAAACAGTAATTAAAACAGTAATATCTTAACATATCAAAAGATTGAAACAAGAGCATATTACAGTTAGAAGATCACAGAGTTTACAGTGATAGTACAATAATTGAAGCACTACATATAAAAAGAAAAAATAAAATGAAATGTCCATATTTACAGTTAAAAAGCATGAGCAGAACTCCCGACACGTTTAGAAGAGTCCAAGTCTAGTAGTAGAAGTAATAAATGAGCATGAAACATTCAGAAGTAGGTATATGTTGTTATACTTACAACAATTACGGTGCATCTAGGTGGCAGTATTATGTAGGCAATGGGGGCTTTAGAGATAGACTGGAGGTATTTAATGAGGTGTTTTTGGAGTATCAAAGATGGTTAGTATAGAGGTGGGTTTTCAGGAGGAATTTAAATATGGTTGCACAAGTTTGTGTCCTGAGGTCAGGTGGGAGAGTGTTCCATGCTTTAGCAACCTCATAGGAGAATAGAGCTTCTCCAGAGCTATTCTTGCATGGATTAACCTCGATCAAGGATTTGTTGCTTGATTGTAGTTCTCTACTGGAGTTGTGGAAGTCTATTATGCTAGCCAGGACAGGGGTTCTCTCTGGTTGGTATAGGATTTGATGCGTAATGATGAGTTGGTGGTAACTCAGTAGGTTTGGGAATTCTAGCCAGTGCAGCTTAAGTAGGGATTGACAGTGGTGAGAACATGATTTAGTATTGGCAGCAAACCTGACTCTTGTATTATAGCAGGTGGAGAGTTTGTTGAAGTCACATTTATTGATTTTGATTAGAACTGGGCAGGCATAGAGCAATGTAGATAGGAGATGACTCCTGGCTGTGGTGGTCTTAGTTTTGGGGTAAGGAAGTGTTTACTACGATACAAGCATTCTAGTTTTTTATGGACTTTGGAGATGGTTTGGTATATGTAGTTTATTTAAGCTGTTGGTCAATAGTGACACCTAGTAGTTTAGCTTCAGTTACTGGGGTGATGAGGGTGTTATTGGCTGATAGCATGGTGAAGGTGGGCTTGCAGTGTTTAGTTGGGTGGAATAGCATTAATTGCATTTTGTTTGGGTTCAGCATCAGTTGGTGGTTGTTTAGCCAGTTCTCTATCTCAGTGAAGGATTCTTGGGCTTTTTTTGTAGTAGATGGATGTTTGATGCTTATCGTATTAAGGTTGTGTCATCTGCATACTGAACAATATCAGCTTTGGTAGTTGCTAGGTAGAGATTGTTAGTAAATATATTAAAGAGAAGGGGGCATAGGATTGAATCTTGGGGGTCACCACATGTGACTAGGAGTAAGGGGGATAGAGTGTTGGCCCACTTGACAGATTGTGAATGGTTGTTTAGGTAATTGTTAAACCATTGCAGGGAGGGGTTATTGAGGTTTAGCTTGGAGAGGCAGGTAAGGACTTTGTTAAGGGAAACTGTGCCGAATGCCTTCGATAGGTCTAGGAAGTTGGCATAAACCAGTTTCCCTTGATTCCTATGTGAGTTTATAGTGTTGCCGAAGCAGATAAGGGCTGTGTTAGTGCTATGGGATGGACTGAATCCATGTTGGGTTCTAGATAGTAGATTGTTGGTTAGTAGGTGGGTGAGGAGCTGGTGGTGGATACATTTTTTCTAGAATTTTAGATAGGGGTGATAGGATTGCAACAGGGTGTTAATTGGAGAGGTCATTAGAGGGGGCACTGTTGTGGAGGGGAATGATATAGGAGGTTTTCCACAAGGATGGTATGGTCCCCATGGAAATGGACCTATTGATAAGTAGGGAGATGGGGTAGGCAATGGCCTTGGATGCAATTTGGAGATATTTGGCTGGTAGTTGATTGGCAGTGAGGGTGGTTGGTTTAAGCTTTGCTAGAAGTTTTTGAATGGTTGATACTAGTACTGGTTTGAGTGAGAAGGAGGGTTAGTTTGGTATTTTAGGGGTGGTGGCTGGATAGTGAGTGACATGTCATTTACTAATTTCAGGATTGAGGAGGTGAATTAGTTATTGAAGTTTAAGTATATGTTATGATCAGGGCCTTCAGTGTTTGGTGGCGGTGTAGTAGCTTTTTCAGGCTGGAGGAGGATGTTCACTGCAGCCCAGAATTTTTGTGGGTTGTTGCTGTGTTTCCTTTGTAGGGAAATATAGTGGTTTTGATTGTCTGACTTGATCTGCTTTTTTGTTTTGTTCCTAAGTTCTAAATAGTTTTGCCTAATTTTGGGTGTTTTATGTTGTCGCCAGATTTTCCAGGCTTTGTTTTTGATTAGGATCTTAGTAGCTTTCTCTAGCCATGGGGCAGGGTTGCTGTGTACTTTATTGTTTTGAGTGGGACTATTTGGTTTAGAACTTCAAGAAATGTGGTATTAAAGTATTCTACTGCTTTATCAAGGGGGAAGGTTTTAGTGGAGACTAGTTGCAGTATTTTAGGGTTTCTGAGAATTGCTCTGAGGGGAAGTTTCTTTGGGATTGGGTTTGTAGTAGGGAGGGTGGAGTGGTATATTTAATTTTGTGTCAAAAGAGAAAAGTTGGATTGTGGTCGCTGAGGGAGTCGGGTAGTGTCCCACATTAGTGGGCATTGTTGGGTTGGTTAGTGAGGCTCCAATCCAAGATGGAATCTCTTTTATTGGTCTTGTTGATTCTTGTGGATGAGAGTAAAAGTCGAGTGAAGTCGTGCAGGTTTATTTGGTTGGTGCCTGTTGGTGTTCTAGTCTATGTTAGTGTCACCTAAGACTATAGTTTCTTGGAAGAGGGAGTGGGATGCCCAGTGGAGTATGGAGTCTATGGTATTAAGGTTGTTTCCTGGAATATAGATACTGAGTAAGTTTAGTTGTTTGTGTTGATTTAATATGAGTTTGGAGAATAGGGTCACAGCATTGTTGAAATTTGGGGTTTCTATTTGGAGGAGCTGGACTTTTAGGTTGGATTTGCAGAGAAGGGCAATCCCACCTCCTCCTCTTTGTGGTCTGTCAGCTCTTAATATGTTATAGCCAGGGGGGTTATAGTGTTATCTTTAATATGGGGTTTAAGGCATGTCTCTGTGATGACCATTATATCTGGGTTGTATAGGGAGATATCGGAGTGTAATTCTATTTTGTTTAGGATGCTATGAATGTTTAGGTTCAGTATAAGCATATCCGTGGGTTTGTGCTTTATAGGGAGATTGAGGTTGGCTGTGCTATTGGAGGTGGTTGTTGGACCAGAGTTGGGGTGGATGTCCCCTCCCAGAAATAGTTGGGCTGCAATGTTGGTTATGGCTTTAAGGTAGAGTACCATTTGTAGGTGGTATTTGAGGTTGGGGTCTTTTTTGGTTTGTGAAATGTAAGTAGTAGAAGCTAGGTTAAGAAGGGATGTGATAATTAGTGATCAGCAGTATGGTTTTATGCCGGGAAAGAGCACTACAGATGCGATGTTTGCTCTGAGAGTGTTCATGGAGAAGTACAGAGAAGGTCAGAAGGAGTTGCATTGTGTTTTCATAGACTTAGAGAAAGCTTATGACAGGGTGCCAAGAAAGGAGTTGTGGTATTGTATGAGGAAGTCGGGAGTGTCAGAAGTATGTAAGAGTGGTTCAGGATATGTACAAGGGTAGTGTGACAGCGGTGAGGTCTGCAGTGGGAGTGACGGATGCATTTAAGGTGGAGGTGGGATTACATCAAGGATCAGCTCTGAGCCCTTTCTTATTTGCAATGGTGATGGACAGGTTGACAGACAAGATCAGACAGGAGTCCCTGTGGACTATGATGTTTGCAGATGACATTGTGATCTGTAGTGAGAGTAGAGAACAGGTGGAGGAGACCCTGGAGAGATGGTGATATACTCTAGAGAGAAGAGGAATGAAGGTCAGCAGGACTAAGAATATATGTGTGTGAATGAGAGGGAGGATAGAGGAATGGTGAGGATGCAAGGAGTAGAGGTGGCAAAGGTGGATGAGTTTAAATACTCAGTAGTTCAGAGTAATGGTGAGTGTGGAAGAGAGGTGAGGAAGAGTGTACAGGCAGGATGGAGTGGGTGGAGAAGAGTGTCAGGAGTGATTTGTGACAGTTGAGTACCAGTAAGAGTGAAAGGGAAGGTCTACAAGGAGGGTAGTGAGACCAGCTATGTGATATGGGTTGGAGACAGTGGCATTGACAAAAAGACAGGAATTAGAGCTGGATGTGGCAGAGTTAAAGATGTTAAGATTTGCACTGGGTGTGATGAAGGTGGACAGGATTAGGAATAAGTATATTAGAGGTTCAGCCCAGGTTGGAAGGTTTGGAGACAAAGCCAGAGAGGCAAGATTACGTTGGTTTGAACATGTGCTGAGGAGGGATGCTGAGTATATTGGGAAAAAGATGCTAAGGATGAAGCTACCAGGTAACAGGAAAAGAGGGAGGCCTAAGATAAGGTTTATGAATGTGATGAGAGAGGACATGCAGGTGGTTGGTGTGACAGAGCAAGATGCAGAGGACAAGAAGAAATGGAAACAGATGATCCGCTGTGGCGACCCCTAATGGGAACAGCCAAATGAAGGTGAAGTGTAATGGATTGGGGAGGTGAGGTGATAGAGAGAGAGAGAGAGAGTTGGTGACTAGTTGTGTGATTGTAACAGTGGAAGGGTTACTTTTGGTAAGAGGAGAGGTGGGGGAATTTGTTCCAGTGCGTATTGATTAGTGGGTGGTGGTAAGTGGTATTAATGGTTAATAAGTAGAGACAGGTGGTTAGGGAAGTATGGGGATGGTATGGTACTGGGAGTGGAGGGTTTGTGTCATGGTATAAGTGAGGTGTGTGCAGTGCAAGGGGTGTGTGTTGGTGGAGAGCAGGGAAATGAGAGGAGGTGGTAGTTGTTTAAGGAGTGTGATTGGTTATTGGTTGGTAGGAGGAGTGGGGGATGTTAAGTGGAGACTGGGTGTGGCTGATAGCTATAGGTTTTGTAGACTGTGATTGGGTGGTGGGTGTGGTAGGTGAAGTCAGGTGATGAGGGGTAGGGATAAATCTATGACTTGATCGCAGTGACAGAAGTAGGAACCGAATAAGACAGATTGCTTGCAACTGATCACTAGATTTTGAAAAAATCTATTTTATGCATTAATTTTTGGTTGAAGACGAAAGGGTTTGTTACCAAATACACAAACCGGTCAGTGTCACTATAAAAAGTAGCAGATAATCTGTCCAGAGATTCTCATAGTAAGCAGTAATTCTGAGTACTGCCATTTTAATTAAATTCAAATATCTTCTGCACGAGAGGAGCAGGGATGATGGTCTCATCTTTGGTGGGCAGTTAGGGTAAGTAAACATTAATGATAGCTACTTATAGTGATACAGGAGCATTTATATAGGATAGAACATCAAGCTAAGATAAAAAAATATATGCTGTTTTGTAGTTTTTTATCACAGAAGGTCCTTTTAACAGTAAAAAACATAGGGTTTAGTTCAGAATGCCCTGATGTGTATGAAATCCCTAACAGCAATGAGGTCATGTGGTTTATGAAATGTCTGTGACACTTTTCATAGATGAATTGTATTAATGTCTCTTTTTGGGTTTCTAATACCATGACGTGAGTGAATTCCATTCCTAAGTCAAAGTATGATTAAAGTTCATGAAATTAGTATTGCTTCAATCTTGGATGTTAGCCAAGCCCCTGCAGTGTGCTCAGTAATGACTCTTTCTTCATTTTGTATGGAGTTACATGTATTGGTAACGTATCCAAGTACAATTGTAAATTCTTTTTTATAAGTATTGGAGCTGTCTGGGCAGCCTTTTTTCACATTGCCGTCATTTTTGCTTGCAAATCCTGGTATTTTCTGACTTTGTCTCTCTCTGTATGTAAGACACTGTAGTCATTGGGTGTGGTGATTTCAGTGATCAATACCACTTTTGTTTTCTTTTCATGGACCACTAGATCTGGTTTTCGCGCTTCTATTTTTTAAATTCTTGATAATGAATGATCCCATGTGATATAAACTTCATCATGTTCTATGATGCTTTGTGGCTCATGTTTCCAGTGCTTTTCAGCTACTTCACTATTATAATGTTTGCACAATCCCCAGTGCAACAGTCTTGCCACATTATTATGCCTTTAACTCTACAGTCCTTCTGCCATTAGTATAGCACAACCAGCAACAAGACGCACGACTGTTTCCAATTCTGTTTTACAAAACCTACATTTGTCTGTTTTTCCCACATGTCCAATGGACTTTGTAAACCAACTTGTACGTAGTCCACTATCTTAGGGCGCCAATGTTAACCTTTTGTGTTTTGGTTTAAATTCACCTCTCCTTAACTATTTCTGCATTCGATCCTGATCAACATGAGGTTGTTCTAGGAGTTTTCTATACTTGCAACTATATTTATGCATTTTCCACATTTCTTGCCTTCTTATCTGATCCCTCACCCTATTTTTTTTTGGCTCATTCAGTTGCTGCCTGTTTATCTACTTCTGGTTTGGTTTCCATTCCCTCTTGATGCCGATATGCTTTTAGACTTATTCTCCTCGGGTTTCAAAACTTTCACTACATTTAGGTCTTGTGAGGTCAGCAGATATGCATGCAGTCCCACAACTGCAGATCTATACATGTAATTGGTTTCCAGGTGGCCCTTACCTCCTTCAGAACGGGAAATATATAATCTTGGTATGCAGTGATTTTTATAAATCATTTGATGAGCATAAAGCATCTTTCTTGTTTTCCTGTCCATCCTATCTATAACACCTTTTGGGGCCAGTCAGTCACTCCAAAACTGTAAGTTAGGACAGTAAGAGCAAATTGGTTTATAGCTTAAACTTTGTTCCTAGATGTCAATGCTGTTTTCATTATTAATTTAAGTCTTTTAAAATATTCCTTACTAAGTTTTATTAGCATTTGTTCATGTTTTACTCTTGATCCTTCATCAATTCCAAAATATTTATACAATCCCTCTTGCTCAAGTTCTTTTATATCACATTCCTGTCCCAAATTGATGTTTATGTTTTCTTGGTGCTGTAGCTTTCCTGCTTTATAGGTTACTTTTGCACATTTGTCAAGACCAAATGACATTCTTATATCATCTGAAAAAGTGTTGACCACTTGCAATTGTGCTTTCAGTTTCTCATTTGATAAACTATACAGTCTTAAATCATCTACAAAAAGAAGATGAGAGGTCTTTACACTTTGTTGTTTTCTGGGATCCAAATTGTAGTCGTGACCTAATCTGTTAAGTAGACAACTTAATGAGTTAAGGGCAAGACAAAAGAACAGTGGTGACAGAGAGTCACCCTGGAATATACCCCGTTGAATTTTTATCCCTTGAATAATAATTTGTCCTTCATATTGGCTTAATTGTAAAGTTGTTTGCCACTGTTTCATGGTCACTGTAATATATTTGATTAGTGTAGGGTGTATCTTACACTTTTTTTAAGCACTCTTTTATCAATGCATGTGGGATGCTGTCAAATGCTTTTTTATGGTCTATCCATGCCATTCTTAGATTCTTCCCCTATTTACAGTTCTCCATTATGACATTATTTAACAACAAATGATCCTTTGCATCTGACTTCCTTTTACTACCCTTTTGTTCTTTTGCCATGATTGAGTTCTCTTCTAAATGACTATAAACTCTATTGGCATCAATTCCAGTTTATAGTGTATACGTCGTTGAAAGGCAAGTTATTGGTCTGTAGTTTTTAGGATAGCTTGTAGGTTCACTCTTAAGCAGGAGTTTTATTTTTCCTATTGTTAACCAGGCTGGTGTCTGTCTGGGGTGTGCATATCAATAGTTCCTACTCATGGCTAAATCTTGTAAAGATGTTAATACTTTTAACCAGAAGTTAGGTACTGCATCTGGGCCTAGGGTTTTCCAATTAGGAGCTCTTCTTAACTTTGTTTCAATCTCTCTGGCAGTTACTTCATCCCATTTCACATTCTGTGCATTTGAACTTCTTATTCTTTCTTTTACTTCTATCCATTTAGCATCTTTATGTTCCACAGGATCTTCATAGATACTTCTCCAAAATGTGTCTATTTCTTCTTTTTTGGTGGTGTTTCATTTCCTTTTACCTTGTTTTCCAATTCTCTATAAAACTTTTTTGGGTTATCAGTAAATTGCTTATTTTGTATTTTTTCTTTATATTTATCCGCATCTCTTCTAAGTTTTTTTGCCTGTGCTAATTTTTTTTTAGTTTATTATATACAATAGTGCGTGATAGATCCTGATCTTTTTTGATACTGCACATTGCTTTTATCACATCTATTTTTCTGAGTATTTTTGTTGATCTCTTCCCTCTTCTATACTCTTCTAACAGCGATACTTCTTGTCTTAATTGCTTTATAGATTTCTCTATTCAATAGTTTCATGATGCCATTTGATTTCTCCCCTTCCTTTCCCTTACTACCCTGTGTTTTTGTGGTAAGTCTCTATCTGTTATTAATTTAGCTGCACAGTAGTATATCCTATTTACTTCTGTTATATCATGTGAATCTTTATGGACAGCCCTAATGGGTTCCTATCACGAAATCGAAGAGGCTGAACATAGAACGGCTTTAACATCAGAAATGCCGTTCATCGATGTGTGTTTTTGTGAGATCAGTAAAGTAAACAGTAAAGATCAGAAAATGTGCCCTTTCCTCGCTGTAATGTGATCTCAGAGTTGGTATATATAATTAGCAGGGGGTGTGGGGGGTGCAGCCTCCTACAAGATAGACTTCGAGGTATGGTATTTTCGACCTTTAAGCTGTCTGACATCGGGTCTTTTTGATTTTGTAATCTAGGCCCATCCTAATTATTGTGTTCACTTATTTTATCAAACTTCTAACTTTTTGTTTTTTATTGACTTTGTGTAGTCTATTTCTTTCTTTGATCTTAATATGTCTGTCCATTTCTATTAAATTTTATTTATTGCATTTGTTTACTGGGAAAGTCCACTGGGTCTAAAAGAGCCCATTTTCAGTGGAGGCCCAGGGAGAAAAGCTCCAACAAGAACATAGATACAGAAAAAAATATAAACAATTGGTGCTGAAGTAGAAACAGTATTACAGATAGTAAGTACAGAAACGTATGCATAATATATACATAAAAGCAGGAATCTAGTTTGTTTGATTACAGTAATATGTACAGAAAATATACATTAAAGCAGAATTCAATGAATTCAATCAGAGAGGTATAAACAGGGATATATTAATCAGAATTATTGTACCAGTATCAACAAGTGAAGATAAAAATAAAAAAGAAGTATGGAGAAAGTATCATCAGTCAGTAATAGCAAAAGACATAGGAGTTTAGTAATCATATAAGTAAATCAATCAGTATAAGTAAATAAATCAAGCAGCTCTTCTCTCAGATCATTTTCTTCTAAACTGAGGGCACATTCTTTGTTCTTCATTTCCAGCGGGCTTTCTATAGAAAGTTCCAAAGCATCTTCCTGGGCCATATTCTCTTTAGTTTCATCATAAATATTGCACCATATTAAATCTCTTTTTCTTTCCAATGTCCGTATTTTGTCTTCAGATGTCTCCTGCTCTTTCTGTTTCTCCTTTTTTTGGGGACTCTGTTCCATCATGCTGTGATGTAATGTGTTGGGCTTTCTCCACTAAATCCTCCACTTCGCAAATATTCCATAACTTCATCTTCTATTTTTTAACTTCTGCTGTACTAATCTTCTGTTCTACGTTCCCCTTTTGTGATCTTATTTTTTTTATTGTGAAATTTTTCATATCTGGATGCCTTTGCCTGTATTTCTTTTCGAATGTCTTTCAGGCTGCCTTTTTTGTGTTGATTAATTTAGTTTTCTCCTTTGCATTAATATTGCACCATATCAGATCTCTCTATCTTTCCCATATCCATATTTCTCTTTTGTACCCTTCAGAAGTCTCTAGATTTTGTTCTTTATGATTTCATAATTCCTCAGTCGTTTCTTTTTCAAAACAGCCCAAGGTTTCTAGGTCTATATAATGTTTTTCATAAATCTGTTGTATTAATGAATGCAATTTTTTTTATTTGACGCTTCTGACAGTTTTTCTTGTGGAAGTATTTTTCTTTCCTCTAATTTCTGTCTTAATCTTTTTGTATATCTTCTGTCTGGAAATTCTGGGCTTCTTGCATAATAATAACAATACATAATTTCTTTCTTATCCACAGTAGTCCACTCTGTCATCTTTATGGCTCTTTTTGGCCTATCACTTTTTGTGGACTGCTACTGCCTTCTACAACATGGGGGCCCTCCTCCCCTTGAGCCTGGCCTAGCCCCATTGTAGGAATGTTTCCGTGTCTTGAGGATTGTACATCATCATTTTTTCCATTCCTGGCACCAGTGCACCTACCAGGGTTGGCAGTTTTTTGTCCTGGGTCTTGTGCACCCAGCTATCCTTTTTACTTTTTAACCTACTTTTGTCCATAATATATGCTATAGACGGTACAGTCTATATATCAGTGTCATCTTGGTGAAAAACAGATTCCACCTCGTGAAGGTATTCACCAAGACATGAGGATGAATTCAGTTCCAGCAATGCTACTCTCCTTTATTTGCTGACTTATGTCTCCATTCGGACATATGTGTAGTGTGGCATGGTATACATGGCAGTTGCAGGACTAGCCTTAGCTGAAATGGTGCTCTAGGCAAAGGGCTGTATGGGCCGTCCCTCACTACCCACTCCTTTTCCAAAGCACACATCCTTTAGTGCCCCCCTGGTTACTCCCATCACAGCCTCCCCATATCATAGATTACTTTTTTGTAAATTTTCTCACATTTTGTCTTATTTTTTAATTTTTTCATGTATCATAGGTTCATATGTAATTATTAGACTTGTAGTCCAGGAGATCATTGAGGAGTGTAGCCCAAATTCCCAGTTATCCCTAAACATTGTCTGGTAAAAATGACTTGCTCAAGGTTATGAAATACACAAATAAAAACTTTGGGAATTGAATCCTGTGCCACAAGAGCTTCAGCTCACAGCCTTATCTCTCTGCACCAAACACCTTTTAACACAGAGTAAATGGGCCAAACTGCACTGTAATAGCTGTGAAGGAAATACTTGAATTAAGATAGGGATCTGAGGGCTGCCAAGCTTCCAGAAGGCATGGTTGTTCTGGATGTCCTGAGGCGCATTAGAGTTTTTTTTAATACCTTCACATTCAGTGATGCCCTGAATGAAAATCATGCACAAGGAAAGAATTCAGTCTTCCTCTTCAACTTTTGTATTTTTTCCCTTCCTTTCAACATATCACAACTGGCCAAAACTGTACTGCTGTAACTGTTGAATAAATAATCAAATTAAATTAGAGTTCTGGGGCCACCAGACCTCCAGAAGCCATTGGGTTGTAGATGCACTGAGATTTCTTTTAGAGATTGTTTTCCAACATTTTGGAAAATTATGGCCTGAACAAAAAACTCAAACAAGGAAAGAAATTCAATATTATTTTTTTTCTTTCAAGGCATAACTAAATTGCAAGATGACAAATGTTTGTGAGGATGCATAAATTGTATCTGAAAATAGTGTTTGCCTCCTTACCCCCCAACAGTAGAAGGATAGTCATTAGATTGGAATGAAAGCTCAAATGGTCCCAGTCATATATTTCATCTAGCTGTAGTCAAACATATATATTCCATGTCTCCTTGTCCTTGCCCCCACAAAAGACAAACAACTTTTATTTATCATAGAATTGTTTTTGTGACTACTTTTCAATATTATTACTAATGATATTGTTAAGCATGTTCGATGTTTTTGGCCAATGTTATTGAGTGATGGAGCTTTAAAAGCAGTGTTATCTAACTGTTAATATTTCATACAAGAGAGCAAGAAACTTGTATGACATGTTAGTACATAATCATTTTTCTTTACCAGAGGTTAATATAAGTCAGAATTGTAGTTTGGATAATGGCACCTACCCTTGTAATAAGTGTTCTGTTTGCCAATATTTAGTTAATTCCTTTTTTTATGTTAATGGTTTTAAGTTTGATGTTGGGGATAGATTTAGTTGCAACACTGCTAGTGTTGTTTATGTTCTTAAATGTGGCTGTGATATGTTTTACATAGGGGAAACGTGTAGAACCTTTAAGGTTCACCTTCAAGAACATATTAGGGATATAAAAAATAATATGTTCGTCCCTTGGGTGGTCACTTTAGGACAGTACATAATTCTAATCCCGAATCTTTGACGGAATGTGTATTAGAAAAAGTAGATGTGAAATTGGTGGAATGTATTAGTTTGAAAGAAAAACTTTTAAAATGTGAAACTTTTTTTATATTAAAGTATGGTACTTTGGAGCCCTTTGGGCTGAATAAGGAATGCAACTGGAAGTACGTAATTGAATGAGTTGTTAATGATGTAATTGTTTAATTGGCTGCTTAGGCTTATTTATTGTGTATTTAAGTAATGTCTTGTGATTTGCTTTTTACTCTTTGAAGGCTGTTTCAGCCGAGGCGCCAAGTTCTTTTAATAAATTTTTGGTATTGTGGCCTATGTCGTTATTTTTTTAACTTTTATTTACTACTCTAATGTCAGATGGCACAAAACTAAAACAAGTAGAACATGGTAACATATTTCAACCTGTTTCTGTCAGATGTACATAACAGCATGCTTCCTTACCCTAAACTCAAACGTGCATGTGCATCTAATGTTCAATATCAAGAAAGTAAAAAAACAAATAATAATCACAGTAATGTTTTCCAACATGTTGGTCCTAAACAATACAATGACCTTAGACAAGTTATTATGACCTTCTATGCATAATTCTGAGGATTGTCAGAACAGTTAAATAAATCAGGATTTTTGTGCTTCTTTCTTTGGAAAGCAGAGCCAGTGACCCTGAAGGCTTGCCCAACTTGTTCACCTTTGGATGGAGTCAAGGGGCATCTTTGTCTCAACCCAAATGCATGGCTGCCCATCACACCTGACAAATGGGTGAAAGACATAATACATCTAGAGGCTATACTATTCCATTTCTTCTTACCCCATCCCCAAAAGATGTCCCACCCCACGAGCATGAAGTGGCCAAGAAGGAAATTGCTCTTCTTCTTCAAATCAGAGCCATCCAAAGAGGTTCCACCACACCAGAGAAGGCCAGGAAGTTAGTCCAAATTTGGTTTAGTACCCACAGAAAACTAGGACCTCAGGCCAGAGCTGGACCTCAGCAGCTTAGACTACTTTGTCAGAAAGTCCCCATTCATTATAATCATGGTGCCACCAATCATACCATGTCTAAGACAGAGCAATTAGAGGTGTTTAATAGACTCCTGGATGCTTACCTTTGGATAAAAATTGCTAAAGAATCCAGGAGGTACCTGAACTTCTGGCTGAGAATCAGTCACTATCAGTTCAGAGCGACAATCCCCAAGGTGTTTACCAAAAGCGTTGCAGTAGTACCAGCTCACCTGCAACTCAAAGGGATATGTGTTTCTCTTATCTGGACAATTGTCTCCTTGTTGTAGTGAGCTTGGAGTCCAACTTTAGTCTATTACAACTTTCAGTACCTGTTTTCTAGTTATTCATGAAAGTGGCTTCGTTATCAGAGGCTATCTTTTGCTGGGGCTCCTGGGCCTGGGTACTTGTATGCTTATGTGGGTAACTGGGATCTACCATTAGGCAAAACCTCACAAAATAGTGATAATTGTATTATGTCTACTACATGAGGTACCTAGGGGAGTCTGTATTTCTTCTATGGCAGGTCCAACTAGTTCTCCAGCTTGTTTCCTGCAGAACTGCATACTAATGTAGTGTATTTTCAGAACAAGTCCAGCATCATCATCAAACTTTTGCATAAGCTTGAGCTCCCTTTTGTAACAGAAACCTGGTTAGGCAACATCTTTATTTAGTGACTGTGTCATATAGTTTCCTTAATTCAGCATCCTCGGCAGGACTGAGTGAGGTGGGAGTTGCCATTTGTTATGGAGCTCAGCTTAACCTGAACCAGGTGGCCAGTGGCAACAGTAACCCCTTTGAATAAGCCATGGTGTCTTCTTATTGACTACCATCTATTGGTTTACTGTAATTTGACTGAATGGCACTTAACTGAAAATCAAATGTTTGAAGGAATTTGACTGAAAACCCAGCTGACAAAACCTATTTTATAGAGTCATAGATTATTGCTAGGCTGACAACCTGGGGGGGGGGGGCATTCTAAGATTCTAAGCCTAACCAAGTTTTCCTGAAAGAATAATGACATCCTGCATCCACATAGGACATTGAGGGCCAGGCATTTATGAGCTCTGTCTGTCCTTAAGGGACATGGGTGCCAGGCTCAATGTACATTTCCTATTCCCCATCCACTGGTCTAGGTTCACGTGGATTTGAAGCTTGTTCTATAGGAGAGGCAGTCTCTGAGACACATATCTCTCTTTCCAGCATGTTCTGTTTAAGCCTCAGACAAAATTCAGATCCCAAGACCTTGTATTCTGGTACTGTTTCACTTACAAATATGCAGGAGATTAATACGGGTGGGGTTTGTGGATGCTTTGTAAGCCAGGCATCGATCACCCCCAAGAAGTGGATAGGAGATTGAGAAAGGCGCTCTGTGTAAAGCAGGTTTATTACCCCTTGACTTCTTTTTGCAAGGAACCTCTGCTCTAGTTGCTGCAAATGACTGGTAAGGTACCTGCTGAAGGGAGCATTGTACCCTATGATTGGTCTATTAAGGGTAGAGTACAGTGGTTAATGACCTCTTTGGAACTAGATGCCATGCCCTTACTTATAAGTTTTACAACATAAAAGGGTTTCCTCACCACTGTGGCCACGTGGTGGTTGGAGGTAAGGCTGTATATGTGTGTACCCAGATCACTGACCATTGGGTTGGCTCCTAGGGGCATATTATCAACATGTTATTTATACAGGATTGTTGGCTTCCCAAAGGGTACAATTATGTATTTCTCAGCATTGAGTTTAAGACCATGGTGTAGGTCAGAGTGTGTATGTTCCTTTAAGAGCTACTCCAGTCAGTGAGCATGTGCATATAAGTACTGAGCACGTGCAAGCAAGAGTGCCATTTTGTAGTGAGCAGCCGAGGTGTAAGCATGCATGTGTGTACTAGTCAGTCAGTTAGTTTGTTTAGGTTTAATGTTAACGTTGTCCATCCTGATGTGTTTATGTATAATAAACTACTTAAACACTCAGCCTCATTGTCTCATTCCATAGAGACAAGACAAGCGACATGGTGTCAGAATGGGATCCGGAGTAAAAGTTCTTCTTCAAGACCATGAGGCAGGCAGTTACAGTTGGAGGAATCATCCAAAGCTTGAACGACTCACTAACACATCAGAAAGACAAGTCCAGGTACTAAAACTCATTTAAATGATTTTTTACTCAATGAATATAAAACGGAGCATTAAATCCATTCAAAATGACTTTCTATGTTTGAAATTATGATATTGATAAAAATGCTGGAAATGCTTGCAGAAGTGCTTGAAATAACATCTGAATCACATAAAATGCACAAAAAAGGGAAAACAACCATATCTTTTAACTACATGCTTCTTCTTCATATTAACTAAAGCTATCCAAGATATCCGAAGTGTGCAAAGTGTTCACAAGTATGTGCAGTATTACAGTACAGTCATTTTGAAGAGACTGTGGTGCAGTTGAATATTTTTCTGAGTACCTGGTATATCTATGTGTTTGTCCATTTGAACGTAATTACAAGAGTATTTGTTGACTTGGCAAAAGGATTTCACAGACCCACTCCACTTGTATTTGATAATAATGTTGCTGAAAACTGGAGAGTGTTTGAGCAAGAGTGCAATATTTTCATACAGGCTGCTTTTCCTGACAAAGATGCACATGCAAAGGCATTTATTCTGCTTAATTTAGCTGGTTCAGAAGCCATTGAAAGGGAGCGTTTATTTGTGTATGCCCCAGCTGTGTATGCACCATACAGTGGTACCGGCTGAAACCCAGGAAGACCCTGAGTGCTTAAAATGTAAATTTAGAGAAATGTGTAGCCCCCAAATGAATATTACAATGGGAAGGCACATATATTTTACACAAGAGATCAACAGCCTGGTGAAACTTTTGCAGCATATATAACTGACTTGAAAAACAAGAAAAAATGTACAGATTTGGTGATTTAAGAGATGAGTTGATAAAAGACAGGCTTGCGTGTAGTGTTATAGATGATGCAGTGAGAAAGATTTTGCTTCCAGACAGTGAGTTAACTTTGAATAAGGCCATAGGGATTTGTCAGATATATGAGCTTACAGAAGAGCACACAAATATGCTTACAAATGAGAAATGCATGCTTCCATTGCCTTCCAGTGCTAATGTTGATAGTATGCAACAAATGGTTAAAGATAGAGGCCTAAGGGTGTGGCAGCTTCAGTAAACCCCCGAGCCTTTCCAGCAAATTCCAGGGCAGCTCCACCAAAATCCAGAGCATGCTCAGTGAAGCACAGGAGGTGACTCAGCAAAATTAAGGAATGTGTCCCCACCTAGCCTCATAGTCAGCTGTCATAATTTTGGTGGAAATCATGAACCTAAAAGAGAAAAGTGCTTAGCTTTTGGTCAGCAGTGCCACATATATAAAAAGTGTAATCATTTCAAAAGACTTTGTAAATCAAGAAGCTCATTCTTTTATTAAAAGAGAACATCCAAAGAGGCAAGTTGATCAACTAGAAAGCTGTGACCCTACTTTTTACATTGATGGTGTGTCATTGCTTGATGAAACAGTCAATGCAGTAGATTTGTGGGCAATAAATGAAGTCTTTTTTTACTGTTCTGATTAATGGGAGACCTGTAGAGCTCAAAGTTGATACTGGTTCAAAGTGTAATGTTATGTCAGCAGAAATGTTTGCCAAAGTGCTGGTGAGATGCTTGATCTGACAAAGTGTGCAAATCGTGTGCTTATGGTGGTGAAGAAATTGAAACCGAAGGCTCAATAGTGCTTCCTTGTTATTCTGCTGTTAACAGCTATGACTTGCAATTTTACGTAGTTAGGAGGCACATACAGTCATTGTTAGGCCTCAAAGGCAGCTTGAAAATGACTGCTTTCATTTAATGCAAAAGTCCACCATGTAAGCACATGTAACAATGAAACTTTCACATAAACTATTTTTTCTGGCTATACTGATCTTTTCGAAGACAAGTTAGGCAAACTCCCAGTTGTGTGCTCCATGAAGTTAGACCTTGAAGTAAGTCCAGTTATCAGACCAGCAAAGAAAGTTCTAGTAGCCTTGCAAGGCAGAGTCAAAGCTGAGCTAGACAGAATGGTATGCCTAGGTGTAATTTGATCAGTTGAAGAACCAACTGAATAGGTATCCTCCATGGTGGTAGCTCATAAGAAAAACTCAGATGATATTAGAATATGTATTGATCCAAGAGACTTGAACAGAGCACTAAAATGACCTCATCCTTCAATGCATACAGTCAAAGAAGTTGCTGCTCCTGCTCTTATGCCAAACGCCACTATTTTTTCAGTCTTAGATGCAAAAGGTTCATTTTGGCAAATTTTTCTTGACCGGAAATCTTCATTGCTCACCACTTTTAGTACGCCATTTGGAAGGTACAGATTTTTAAGAATGCCACTTGGGATAAATTCTGTCAGTGAAGTCTTTTAGTGTGCGATGGAACACATTTTTTTTGGCTATCCATGTACTATTATAATAGATGATATTCTTGTAGGAGGCAGCGGTGAAGTCGAACATGATAGAAACCTCAGGAAAGTTCTGGAATATGCTTTTGAGGTGAATCATAAGCTGAATTCTCAGAAATGCAAAGTCAGGCTACAAGAACTTACTTATGTGGGTCATTTGTTTTGCCAGTATAGGCTTACGACTAGATCCATTCAAGCAATCTTCAATTCTTGAGATGCCAGCTCCAGAGGAGGTGACTGCCTTACAATATTTTCTTGGCATGGTCAACTATTTTGGCAATGTCGCTCCAGATTTGAGTGAACTTTCAGCACCGCTAAAAGAGCTGACATCGAAAGATGTAACTTGGTTCTGGTCAGAACAACACTAAAGAGCATTTGATGTCCTGAAACAGAGAATTGCCAGTCAACCCACTTTAAGATATTATGATGCTCACGAACCTGTAACTCTTTCCTGTGATGCTTCAAAATTTGGTCATGGTGCAGTCATTCTTCAAGAGGGTAGACCAATAGCCTATGCTCCAGAACCCTAACCCAGACTGAGATGCAGTATGCTCAGATAGAGGAACAGCTCTTGGCAATTGTGTTTGTATATTTGAAGTTCCATGATTTTGTTTATGGCCAACCTATTCATATTGAGACAGACCACCAACCTTTGGTCACTATTTTAAAAAAGACTGTGCACACAGCTCCTTTAAGATTGCAACATATGATGTTAAAATTGCAAAAGTACAATATTCACTTGGTCTGCACAAAAGGCAATAATCTTTATCTTGCTGATACTTTATCCAGATCGCCCAGAAAAACCACGAACAACATGACAATGAGAAACCTGATTTTAAAGTCATGGAAGTGAGAAATTTTTCATCCACATGTCATGATGAGCTTAGAACTCATACAGCTTCAGATCCAATTCTCCACAAGCTCAACCACTTTATCAGTCAAGGATGGTCGTCAAAGCAGTCTTATTTACCACCAGAAGTGCAGCAGTATTTTCCTTACAGAGACGAGATTTTGTTGGAAGATGGTATCATCATGGAAGATCCAAAAATGATTGTTCCAAAATTCTTGCCACCAGAGTATATTAAAATCTTGCATCGTGGCCACCCAGGAACTGATTCAGGACATGACTAGTATTTTGGGCTTCTGTGTAAAAAGACTTTGATAAAGAACTTTCAGTTTGTTCTGCTTGTAATAGTACTAAACCACAGCAACAAAAAAGAACCACTTCAGCTAAGCCAGATTCCTGAACTACCTTGGTCGACAGTAGCTGCAGACATTTTCAAATGGAATGGTCAACTTTACTTGGTATTAGTAGACTGTTATTCATACTGGTTCAAGATTGACCTACTTACTAATCTGATGTCCATTACTGTCATTACTAAATTGAAAAGACATTTTTCTGTCCATGGTAGTCCGCACAAACTTATTTCTGACAATGCTGCACAGTTTACCAGTCAGCAGTTCAAGAGATTTGCTGAAATGTGGGACTTTGTTCATGTTACGAGTAGTCCTGATTATCCATAGCCAAATGGCTTGGCAGAACGTGCAGTTCAAATTGCAAAACAGCTGTTGGAAAAGTGTAAACATGAAAATACTGATGTTTTTCTAAATCTGCTTAATCTCAAAAATATACCTCGCGACAGTCTTCCTGGTTCACCTGGCCAGAGGTTAATGTCGAGACAAACCAGAACCACACTGCCAATCAGTAAGAGTTTGTTGGTTCCAAGTGCTAAAAACAACAAAGCAGTAAAAGCTCAACTCCTAAAGAAGCGTTTGTCCCAGAAGTCCTACTATGATGAAACCAGCAAGCTTCTGAATCCATTAAAAGAAGGAAAGATAGTGAGGATGCAGACAGCAAAAGAATTTCACCGAATAGGACTTGTGAAACATTTGTGTGAAGAACCGCGATCATACATCATTGAGTCGCAAGGCACGGAATTCAGGCGGAATCAGAAACGTTTACTACTGGTGTCTGAGTTGGTGTTGAAACAATTTGCTTGCAACAAAGAATCTAATTCTCAGAGTGATTTGTCTAATGTTCCTGTTCCAGAGAACATTTCATTGCCTGTTCCTGTTCCTGACACTGTCCACGAAAATCCTCAAGAAGAACATTCCCCAGTAACTGTTCCTGTTGCTACACTCCGTTCTCATTATTACATTACAAGGTCAGGTCGTATTTCAAGACCTACTCAAATATACAGCAACCTAGAAATGATTGCTATTTGTATATATATGTATAATTTGCATGCTCATATGATTGTCATTGTTTATTTGCATGACCAATTAGTCAAAGAGGGAGGATATAGATCAGAGTGTGTATGCTCCTTTAAGAGTTATTTCAGTCAGTGAGCATTTGCATATAAGTACTGAGCATGTGCAAGCAAGAGTGCCATTTTGTAGTGAGTAGCTGAGGTGTAAGCATGCATGTGTGTACTAGTCAGTTAGTTCATTTAGGTTTAATGTTACCGTTCTCTATCCTGATGTGTTTGTGTATAATAAATTATTTAAACGAACACCCAGACTCGTCTTCTTATTCCATATACACAAGACAAGTAATGCATGGCTTTGGCACTATTTGTTAGTCAGAGATGGGCCTTCTTGAACAATGCTAATGTCTGCTGCTTCCAATCATCTGCACACTTAGTCATCCATAAACCTTCAGAGTTTGCTTCCACTTCAGAGAAATAGTTGTCAAAAAGGAGCTGGCCCAGTATAGAGCCTTGGGGAATCTGCTAGTGACTGTGGAGTCACATAGTTTGACCTCCTGTTTCCTATCAGTGAGCCAGTTGGCTATTCAGCCAGTGATAAAAGGGTTTACACTTAATGTAATGAGCTTGTCTATAGTGCCTGAGTAGGGTGTTGTATCAGAAGCCTTGGCCAGGTCGTGTTAAGCTGTGTGCATAATCTTGCATTCATCCAGTGCTTTTGTGACCCTTTCAAAAATGTCTGCCAGATTTAATAGGCATGACCTTCCTTTAACAAAGCCAAACTGTGATGGGGATAGCATTTGCAGATTACCTATGTCATCATTTATCATCTCCATGATGATTCTTTATATGGCCTTACATATGAGGCTGGTCAGACTTATGGGCCTGTAGTTGCCCAGATCTGTGGTTGGACCTCCATTTTGCAGGGGAATGATTGTAGCCATCTTCCATTCCTTGGGCAGAAAATCTGACTAAAGCATTCAGGTGAAAAGTGATTCAAGTGGACCAGAAGAGGTCATGTTTTATGCTATTTAGTAAACAACCCTGGATGCTATCTGGGCCCATTAATGCAGTGTTTTTGGCCTTTGAAAGTGCATTGAAGACCTGTTCCCTAGTAATTGTTGGAGGAATTGTGGTATGCAGTATTTCTTTTGGACTATCAAGGGGAAGTGGGGGGGGGGTATTTAAGCTGAAGCTGTCAGCCAAAAGGTTGGCAATGGCCACAATGGATTCTATGCATTGTTGTGTTTAGAGGTTACAGACATAGCTGTAGAAAGCTTTGTGATTATCTTTTGCCTGAGAAGCTTTGACTGCTTAGATTGATCAGTGGGTTTTAGTATGTTGGGCTTTGTTCCTCCTACACTTTGCCAATATTTTTTTTGTATAACTAATTGATATTGTGATTACACTGGGGTGGCTTGTCTTTTGAGTTTGTCTTATTCTTAATACAAGTTAACACAGCTCGCTGTGTACGCTATCAATATGGCTGTACAGGGATTTTGTAACTAGCTCAGCATATGCTATAGTGTTTACTGGGTTTGCAGATGCTTGGAAAATAGCCAAGTTGCCTCTTAGTAGAGCGGGGTTAGCTTTGGAATAGTTCCTAAAGGGTTTTGGTTTGGCTGGGTCCCTGGATTTAATTTTTATTTTAAGCACTACTGCCTTATGGTCAGATCTGACAAGCAAGTACATTAAATTGGATGAAGAGTGTGAGTACAAGGTCAAGGATGTTTGTACCTCTGATAGGATGATGGATCAACTTTTCCGGGATATTGCTATTAATAAAGTTTAGGAATTTCTGGGCTTGTGCATTAGAAATGGTGTAGGATTCCCAATCTGTAGAGGGGTAGTTGAGATCTCCCATGAAGATCCTATTGGGTTGAATGGTGAAGGACTCTAGTACATTGGGATAGGTAGTATGGGTTTCCTGGGACATGAAGGGGGCCTGTATGTCACAAGAATGTGGTATGAGACCGTGTTTACGGTGAGTGACAATTTATGAATTCTATTGGGTGATATGCTTTAACTAGTCTGGATGTAAGGTTGTTTTTAACATAGACTGAGACGACTCCACCTTAGGTTCCCTCCTGTGCAGTAGCTGGTTTAAAAGTATGAAAGGTATTATAACCTTGCACTGCTAGGGTACTCTCAGTGACTTTAAACCATGTCACTGTTTACTACAAATCTCCGTGACTTTAAAC
The DNA here is from genome assembly GCF_019279795.1 of Protopterus annectens. Lineage (NCBI taxonomy): Eukaryota > Metazoa > Chordata > Ceratodontiformes > Protopteridae > Protopterus > Protopterus annectens. Next base: position 13,612,001 of record NC_056750.1, on the reverse strand, counting down.
CTCGTCACTGTTGCTACATAGATTTCTACACTGTCTAGGGGGAGGAAGGCTTGCAGGGAGGGGGTTTCTTGTTAAGACTTCTGGCATTGAACAGTACCACCCTCAGATATTCCTTCATAGGTTCAGTTAAATCTGGAGATGTATCAGTCTGGCATTGCCTAAGAAAGCAGTATGGGAATGGAAAAGGTCTTTGCTAATATCCAAAAGCCTAGAGGGCTATTTTAGTGTAGAATAAAAACTAGAATCCCCGGTAAAGCAGCATGGTCTGTCAACCATGTCCTCCCAGGCTGTCAGATATTTTACTCCCTTTGATGGACACCAGAAGCTAAGTCAGTTGTTAAAATCAATCATTTTCTGTTGGTAACGAGGCATCATTTATGGAGAAGGTAGTATGCTGCTCAGTGCTATGACCATATCTGCCTGAGACACATTGTACTGTGCAGGAGGTCTTAATGTTTTAGGAGGGTTACCTGTAAGTGCCTCAGCATAAGAAGTTTTATGTGTAGGGTCTTTACCCTGTGCAGTAGGCATGGTGCAAGTGTCACTGACAACCTGTATAGGATTAGTTTTGGTTGAATGAGAGAGTTTTGTCTCTAGCGTTAAAGTTTTGCCTGCAGCTTTAAACAGTGTTTAAACCTCTCACATATTTTATCTGTTTTATTAAGAATAAGTGGGTTGTCAGTGCTAATGAGGCAATTGCTACAATGCCTTTCACTGAATCTCAAATGACAGAAAAGTATAGAAGTGTAGGTAGCATGTGATGGTGCTGCTGTTTCTGAGGATAGGATTTGCTAGGGAAGTGAGTGTAGAAGATTGTGTGGATTTGCAATATACCTATCATATCACACCCCGAACAGCCAAATTTATACATGTTTGCATTTGTGCACCAACACTGATTCACTGTGTATGATGTTTTTTCTTTTCTCAAGTGGCTGTATGGCCATGCGGTTAACATGTATAATTAAGGGGTTGTGGGGGGGGGGGGGGGCTTGCCACCCTGCATTAACATTATTTTATGTTGTTATTTTCTTGTGTTGAATATTTTCAGTGATATGCGATTCAGTGAAATAGGTTTCAGCATCTGGGTTTTCAGTCAAATGAGTTTCAGTCAAGTGAGTTTTCAGTCCGTTGCTTTTCAATCAAATGGGTTTTTAATAATTGCCTTTCAGTCAAATTCTTTCAAACATTTGATTTTCAGTCAAGTGCATTTCAATGAAATGATAGTAAACCATCTGCTCATTTGTGTAATGACATTCCTACTAGTGATCATCAGCTTCTGTATCACGTCAGTGTTGGATATTCAGAACTAGTTAGTTCTGGGTGATTTCAACTAGGTCAGTTTGGAGTCAATGGCGCTTACTAAAGAATTCCTCTGCATTATGTGGTGCTTGGGGTTTCTTCAGGTAATTGCATCTGCAACCCATTGCTTTTGATACAAGTAGGAATGATAGCCACTCAGCTGATGGTGGGACTATTCTGTTGGTCTTGTCACCACCTGCATACATTCATAGTTCTCCTAAGATGAGTCTCAGTGGTACAACGGTTGTATTGTTGCCTCACAGCAAGAGGTTCTCCGGTTTGATTCTCAGCTGGGGTGCCTTCTGTATGGAGTCTCTATGTCCTCCCTGCATTCGTGTGGGTTTCCTCCAGGTGCTTCGGTTTCCTCCCACATTACAAAAACGTGTCTGGAGCATTTCACACCGGGCCGCTGCTGAAAATTGGCTTGTTCCAAGTCGGACTTTCCCGGTAAACAAATGTTAAATAAATAAAGATGAAGCTTCCCGAGCTTGAGGTGCTGAAGTACAGAAATTTAAATAACATCTGAACAGCTTACTCCCAGCTTCTTTCATCCCCTCTTGCTGTTCAATGCGGCTGATTCCAATCAGCTGTTCATCCATCAATCCACAACCCCTTTTACCCATTTTTGCACATGGGGTCACTGTATATAAATGAGTTCTGATAAATTCATTGGATCTTCTTGCCTTATCTCATTTATTCACCTGATGGCACATAACTCATGGCTTGACCAAGAACCTAATATCTCTAAGAGGAGAGAGCAAAAGCTTGCGTGCAATGAAGGGATCTTGTCCTGCTGAAGAACATGGTTTAGGTTGGATGTACATAGTTTACATTATCTGTTAGATATGCTTTGTAAAATGGCACAACTTTTGTTTACAGACAGAGACATCTGTGCTACATTTACTCACCTGGCAGAGTTCTTAACACTGGTTGTCAGAATGTGCGTCCCAGTCTGTCCTGTGACCAAGCTTTTTCATCTGAAAAAGGTTTAAGTTCTCTACTTTGTTTTGTTTTTTTTTTTGTTTTGTTTCATTTTTCATTTATTTATTTATTTATTTTATTTATTTATTTATTTATTTATTTTTACAGCTAAGCTTACCTTCAATAGGTTATGTGGTGCTTCTAGGAATTCTTAAAGGTGTTATTGTGGGTTATGGCTATGAAACTTTTAATTGAAAATTAGATGATTTCCTAGTACATGATTGCATTGAGTTTGTATCACTGGTTTTATATATGTACCATCCAAAGATGTTTGGAGGACTGAATATCTAATTCCACATAAACACCTCATGGTGACTGTTCATACTGCAATCTCTACCAGTAAAGACATTTCTAGGACAGAATACCTAATTCCACATAAACACATGGTAGGTGCTCAAGCAGTGGTCAATACCTATATTTACTGCAACAGTGTTACCACCCTGAGACTTACTAATAATGAACTTCACCTCACCTCATGGTGGCTGTTTATGCAGTGGTGTCTGTGTGTGTGTATATGCTACAGCAGTGCTATCTACCTGAGACTTACTAGTAATAAGCTTGATAATCTTTACGTTTTGCTAATCACCAACACCTAGCTGCTTCCTGGTACAACACATTATCACATACTTCTCATCCTGTTTGTGTGAGAGTTCTGGACAAAGTGAAAAATAATGGGCAGAAAAGGTCCAAAATCAGGCACAGATTTTAACTACTGCTTTTATAAACTTAGAAAGTTGCTAGAATGACAGTTTTGCATTAGTATGCATTTTCTGAAGGATATCAAGTCTGAAATGGAGATGTCTGTCATTATTTAGTGACTTCAGTTCTCGAAGAATTGTCATAAAACCACACATTTTTGGAGGAACAGACCAGAAATAGGAGGCAAAAGTTGGACAATATGAGAAATTCTGAATAGTTGAAAGGTGTATGCACTGCTATATTTCACAAGTTCACCTGAACATGACGTGATTGTATACATTTGTAAATTGCATCTAAAGTTCTGGTGTTCATGTACTTAGCTCAAAGAGTGGCTTTTGTTTTATCATCTAATACAGATCTTCGCTTGACAGCTTTGAGGTTGTTGGTGGTTGTGAGGATGTGGATGCAAACATCTGGTTGATTTCCATTCCTTTTCAAGCACTGTACCTTTGGAACCAACTGCCCCAGTGGCTTCAGGAATCTTCCACTTTGGGCAGCATCAAAAGACTCTTTAAAAACAATCATTTTGATTTAATTTTTCTAGTCAGCATAGAAGATTCTTATCATGGTAACCATTTAAAATCTCTGGACTCACATTGCTGAGTGCCATGATTTGAAGACTCAAATATCTCTTGCTGCCTCATTTCTACAAGTAGCCAATTTGAAAGAGCATGGGCTAGACTACAGAAAGCTCTTTTTTTTCCTGTGAAGATTTTAAAAAAGGGTCTAATGAGGATAGTGGTACCTTTGGAGTCAGAATGTCTGTCTATTTTGGTGTCTCTCTACATATATCTTTCTCTCTATTGGAGTATGCAAGGGGACTTGCCTTTGCTGTTAAAAATGGGATTCTGATTCTCCCTGTGGAGGTATCTCTTTCTCTGAGACTATTTTCAGAATGTGCCAGTGTTGTCAGTGGGAGAACATTGGGGTTTCTTAGTTCCTCAGAAAATACTGTGAGCTGTTACAGAAGGAATTTCCAAAACCTACACCCATTCCTCCATTTTTGTCAGCTATGGAGGATGTGCATGTTACTGCCTGCAATTTTCATGATAGCCAGCTACCTCCAAAAAAGATTGATAAGATGTATAAAGTACCTCAATCTATATTCTTTACAAACCTGACCCAGGTGCTATAGCTTTATTTGTTCCCACTTCTGCTAAACATTTAGTTAATTCCAATCCTACTCTTTCTGATAAGGATGGGAATATGATAGATAAGTACTGGAAAAGGTGTATGCTTCCGCAACTTTGATTTTTAGAATTTTGAATTGTAAGGCTTATATGTTAGTTTGTTCTGATTAATTTTGAAATTTGAGGAATGTTTTGTCTGCAGTTTCTTCTTGTGAGGAAAAGCTTGCTTTAAATAATTTAGTTTCTTCAGTTTACATGCCTTTCTCATTCTCATTGTTTACCCTGTGCGTATGACTCAGTTGATACTTCTTCCAGGGCTGTGGCCACTGTTACTGTTTTGAGGAGGTTTGCCTGGCTGCATTCTCAGAATCTCCCAGATGGTTAAAATGAGATTTTAAATTCTCCTTTTTCAAATTTTCAAAGGTTTCTCTAACCCCATTATTGAATTTTGGCAGAAAAGTGGCTGAACAGATTTTTAAGAAGAAATATCAAGGAACTCCCAAAATCAAGAACTGTCCAAGAGCCCATTTCCCTTCCAGAAAATCTAAATCTCAGCTTTTCTCTGTGGCAACTGGTAATTTCAGACAAATCGGTTCTGAAGATCATTCATCAAGGTCACAGATGGCAGCGGGGTGAAATTCCTTCTTTCCAGGGGGTAATTCCTCATTTACCAGACCAGACTCTATTTCCACCTGTCCTTCATCACATGCTGTCCCAGGGAGTTACAGAACCAGTAACTCCTTCCCAAGTAGGAAAATCTTTTTGTTCAGGGATGTTTTTAGTGCCAAAGAAAGTGCTTGGAGACCAGTTCTGGAGCTTTCTTTTCAAAAACTTTTTGTTATAGTGCCTAAATTCAAAATTATGATGCTTCACAACCTTTCTTCCTCATTCAAGTTTCCTGGTAATGCTAGCTATAAAATATGCTTATCACACCCATATTCATCTGGACTTAGACATTTCTTAAGCTTTTGTGTGTTTGGATCACATCATTAGTTCTCTGTTTTACACTTTAGAGTATCCACTGCCACCAACCATGTTCACAAAGTGTATAGCTCCAGTTATAGCTGATTGCAGGCTACAGAGTATCCACATTTTTACATATTTAAAGTACTTGATTATCTTTGCAGTCTTTCTCAAAATGTCAGGAATCTCTCACTTGGCTTAGAGATTTCTTATACAAGTTGGGATTCTAAGAAAACATTCAAAAGTTTTTTGACACCATCATAAGGGATTGTGTTCCTGGGGTGTTAACTAGACACCTCACTTCAAAGAACTTTTTTCCGCAGAAAGGTTAGATCTTTATCTAGATCTAATTTTAAGGTTTTCCACTTCAGTCACTGCAAGAGAACTCAGGATTATGGGTCTCATGGCATATGTGATTCTCATGATACCTGTGGCAAGACTACACATGAGAAAGATACAGTGGTGTCTGAAATCTCTTTTGTCACAGCACCAACATCCTTTGACTTTTCAAATCTCAGAGCTGGAGTTTGTCAGAAGATAAATCACTTGGTGGAGAAAGCAAATATCCTTAAATCTGGCTCTTCCCTTCTCTCTCCCTGTCCCAAAGCAGTCAGTCACCACAGATGCCTAGGACGTTGCTTGGAGGGCAGTTTCAGACAGGATAAATATGGAACACCAAGGACCGATGTAAACATGTAAATATAAAAGAGATGACTGCGCTGATCAAGGTACTCAACTCTCTGAATCATACTTGATCCACAGGACCTCTTCAAGTTATTACAAGCAATACCACAGTTATGTGGTACATCAACAACCAAGGGGAACCAGGACATACCCCTTTGCAGACTAGCCATGTTTAGGTTGTGATATAGCTTCACAGCACTATCTCACTCCAGAGGCATCTTACATTGCATCAGATCAAAACTGTGTGGCAGAAAAGCTGAGCAGGACAAAGGCAGACCCTCATATATGGAAACTAGATTGGGGGGGCTTTCAAGGTTTGATCCATCTGTGAGGATTGTGGCATCCCCCTATTTTAGCCAATAATCAAGGAGCCTGAATCCCCAGCACTGACACTGGAGAGAGACATTCACTTGGAACAAAATAGGTATACACAGTATTTCCAGATGTAGCTCTCTGCATCAAGCACAATATCCTTTAAGAGCACACAGGAAACGCACTTAGTCTGGGGTCTGGATTTCTCTCTCTGTCTCCCTCCAGGTCCCCAGTAAGACTCCCCACTTGTATAGCTATAGAGTTGAGTCCTCAACCAAGTGTCTAAGACAAGTCCTCCCCCACTCTCTCTGTGTGCAACCAGTGCTTCATGTCCCTGCCCCAAGCAGCTAACAAACACACACTGAGATGTGATTTGCAGACACACACACACCTCTGGGAAAGACTGAGACAGGTTTACTAGCTATACCCCTTTCTGGCCAGACAATAAGGTAGTTACTGCCACCAGACACTCTAAAGCCAGTAACTGTAAGGCTCTTACAAGGGTACCCAATTATACTGAATTAAATCAATATTAATACAAATTATAGTGTTTAACCAATGCAGTAAAGCTTTCAGGAGTGGCCACAGAGTCACCAAATAGAAATGAGTACTCTCAAAGGTTAAAATATTCTCTAAAGGACCAGCCACAATGAAAATAAATAATAAAAGAACATGAAATTACAGAATATCTATTTACAATAAACACCAGAGTTTCAATCACAGAAAAATATTAAAATAGCACAGATGAATAGATTCACACAGAATCTCACTATATTTCCCCGACTGTTCTAAATAATTACTGTTCCCTGGTCACTTAATAGAGCAAAGCAAGATGACGTAGGTGAGGGATCCTTCTATGTCAGGTTTCAAAAACACAGTGCACTGAGACTTCACTCTCATCTAGTATTGAAACATCATTTTTGCCCTGGATTACAGAATGACAGCATACACTTTCGGTCATCTGACTTATGGTTCCCTACTACCCCTCCCCTTTCCAAGCCACTGACCCCGAATCTTGCACATATGTGTCAATAATACATGCACACAGAACTTTGCTAAGATTTGTTGCAGCTTCTGGAGGTCATAAAACAATTTCAAACTTCTACTCTTCCAGAGTAGTAATTAGTTCACTGCTAAAGACAATACAGAAGGCTTCCTAGTACTTGTTTTCCCATAAATGTTGTCTCTGGTTGCGATCAGAATTGTAAGGCACAATCTTTATGGCCTAAATTAAGTAATTTAATTTCACACCATTTTTCAAAGTTAGCTGGACTGAGATTAACATCTTCTCTTCCAGCATCATTTGTTACAATATTAATTTCAATAGTTATAATACAGTCTGACATACCAAGTGTATTTCTTTTTCTGTCCAGCAGGACACACTGTTGGTACAGTCTTAATATAAGCAGCTTTACAAATGCATTTTTCAACACAAGCATCTGTACAAATCAGTTTGATATACAAATGACATATAATTTTTTACAAAACTCCAGCTAGCTATACTGATATGGGTTACACATCCACTGCCCTACTTCTCCTGGCATAGCTGGCAATACCTCACATCATCACATGGAGTTCCTCAAGTAGACCTATGTGCCTCCTTTCTGAACAATCAATTGCCTCCTTTCTGAACAATCAGCTGCCAAGATTCTGATCCAGGACTTCATGCAAGAAATCCCGGAAAACAGATGTCTTTTCTTTTTGTTGGACAGGAGTGTTCCTGTATGCCTTTCAACCCTTTCCACTTATATCCAGGGTACTTCTGAAGATTCAGAAGAAATCTCCCAAGATAAATGTGGTGACTACCTTCTGGGCCAGGCAGCCATGGTTCTCCCTTCTTTTGGAAATGGCCAGTGGCAATTACAGCAAGCTTCCTTGCACACTGAATCTACTAACAGCGGAACAGAGGTGTTTGATACACCCCATCCCCAATCAACTTCAGTTGACTGCCTGTATGATAGGGTCTTAATTCCCTTTATACACCTGTTTACTGAGGATGTGCAGCAGGTACTAATGGAGGCAAGAAAGCCTACTTCTAGCAAATCATATATTAGCAAATGAAAAAGATTTTCTAGTTGGTGCCATCTACATAACAAGGACCCATTCAGGACTAGTTTTTCTCTGGTTTTACAACATTTGTGTGAGTTACCATCCTATGACCTTTCTTACTGTTCCATCGAGGTTCATTTGTAGGCCATTTCAGCACGTGTCCTCTTTCAATGCATTATCCTATCAAAATGTTTTTGAAAAGCGTTCTGTATTAGAGGCCTCCAAGAAAACCAGTGACCCCTTCTTAGGGTCTTAATTTTATGTTAGAAAAGCTACCACTTGCTCCATTTGAACCAGCTAACCTGGCTGTCTTGAGGTTCTTATCATGGAAAACAGTTTTACTGATTGCTCTGACCTCTACAAGAAGGGTATCGGAGTTTCAAGCTCTTATGGTGAGTCAACCCTATTGCATTTTCCAGAGGGGGGGAGGTTTCTTTGAGAACTAATCCTTCTTTTAAAGACAACAAGAACTCCTTCTTCCACACAAAATGATTCACCATCCTCTATTAACTTGTATGGACCATCCTCTATTAACTTGTATGGGTTGAAACAATTAATCACTGCTCCAACCTATATCGATAAATCCCACACCTCCCTCCTCGATTGGGTCCTGGTCTCCCATCCACAAAACTACCATAATCCTCAGACATTCCCTAATGTTCTCAGTGACCACTTCCCTGTGACTGTAACTAGATACTCACCCCTTTTTAACAAACCTCACAAGTATATTACTACTCGCAAACTTAAAACCTTCTGCTCCAACACCTTTATAGGCACACTCTCTAAAATCAACTGGTCACATCTAAAGACCCTCCCCCTCGAAGCTGTCCTCTCTTTCAACACAATCTTCCTTGACATTTTAAACTCCCATGCTCCTCTCTGCACAGTCAGAATCAAATTCAATACAACCCCCTGGCTGTCTAAAACAACCCTAACCCTTATGAAAAACTGAGGTAGAATCTGGAAATTATGGTCTAAAACTAAGACCTCTTCCATTCTCCAGACCTATAAAGAACTCAGGAGCAAAATCCATAAACTTGTACAACAAGACAAAAAGATCTTCTATACTAACCCTCAAATCCAATCCCAAAAAATTCTGGAGATCCATTAATCAAATATTACACCCTGGAAACCCCTCCCCTCCTAACCCCTGCCCACAAGACACCACTGAAGTAATAGCCTCCAAGTTTAATAGTCATTTCATTGACTCAATTACCACCATAATTAATTCCGTCCCCAATAACAATAACGTAAATTGACACAGAAGCCTCTCCCCCCATCCCAACCCTCCAATGTACTTCTCCCTCAAAGCAGTCTCTAGGAGCTACATAAAATCTCCAAACTAAAGCCCTGCTCACCATCAGCTGAATAACCTCCTCTCAATTTTCCTACAGATTGCCTCTGAACCCCTTGCCTACCCAGTTACTATACTGGTAAACTACTCCATATCTGAATCGTATGTTCCTACAATCTGGAAACAATTCTATACACTACCCATTCACAAAGGGGGAAAATCCTCAAATATAACTAACTTTAGACCAATTGCTGTACTGTCACCCCTCTCAAAAATCTTAGAAAAATGTATACACAAACAAGTTATGCAATACCTTTTTGCAGAAAACCTTCTAACACTCACACAGCATGGGTTCCATCCCAAACATAGTACAACCACTGCTCTAATATCCGTCACCAACACCATATCTCTTGCTAGGGACTCAAACTTGTATCATGCCTCTTTCTGGACCTCTCCAAAGCCTTTGACACTGTCTCCCACCCCCTTCTCTTGGACAAACTAACCCAACTCAATTTCTCCTCTTCTACTATCTCTTGGTTCTCCAGTTATCTCTCCAACTGACAGCAATCTGTCAAATGGCTCTCAGCTTTGTCCCCTCCCCTTACCGTACTAATGGGTGTACCCCAAGGCTCTGTCCTTGGCCCATTACTCTTCAATATTTTCACCAATCTATTACACACCTCCTGTCCCCAATCAACACTTGTACAATATGCTGATGACTCCATTGTGATCACCATTGCTGATAATCCTTTAGACCTATTCTCTATTATGCAGGCTTCCTTCAATACCATAGAGACATGGCTTAGTAACAATAAATTAATACTCAACCCCAAGAAAACCAAACTCCTTCGCTTTCTCCCCAAAAACGTAACAAATCTTAAATCCACATTTGCAATACAATCCAGTAACAATAGTATTATAACACATGAACCTAGCACTAAATTACTAGGAGTCACCATAGATGACCAGCTAAAGTTTGATTTACATGTAACCAACTGTATTAAAACTACCCATCAGAAACTTGGACACCTTTATCGAAACAAGAAATACTTAACTGATGCAGCTAGACAAACCCTTTCTCATACTTTTCTAATACCCACTCTCCTTTATAGCTGCCACCTACTTACCAATCTAAACTCATCTCTTCTCACAAAACTAGAAGCCACCTACAATAAGGTTGCCAGATTCGCTACCAGTCTACCCTACAAATCTCACCATTGTGATTCTTTAAAGCAACTTAACTGGTTAGAAATCCCCCATCTTTAAAAAATGCATCAACTTAAGATCATCCATTCTATCTTATATCAGTCTAACTACTGTCCAAACCTTATCACTATTATAACAAAGTACACCCCTGCAAGGCCACTACGTAGCTCTGACCAAGACTTACTACAGATTCGTAAACCAAAGACCAAAATGGGATGTTTACTCTACAACTATAACCCTGCCACTTCCTGGAACCAACTACCCCTAGAAATTAGATCACTTGATCATCCCAAACAATTCAAAACTGCTGTGCAAAAATATCTTATGGAAAACTGGTACTGTCACTTTAGTCATCCACCATGAATATCCCCTATCTTTTAACATCTATTTCTCCTCTCTCTGCTCCCCCCTTACTCTCCTCCTCTTCTAGTACTCTTACTCTCCTCTCTTCTTTCCCCTCCCTCCCTCAGTCTCTTATTATCACCTACCTTAACATATGAAACATATCCACCAAATGTATAAATTAAATTGTTTAAAGATGTCTTACTAAACCTCATAATATTTTTTACTATGAATCTACACATATGTATGTTTCTTTATACTCTGGATGTTAATTTCAACTGATTCTGTAACAAATGTTTTTATGTAATATTATATCAAAAATAAGGAGCTTTTCTCCCCGAGTCTCTGCTGAAAATGAGCCTTTGGCTCAACCAGACCATCCCGGTCAACAAATGTAAAATAAATAAATAAATACATTTTAATGAGTGCTACAGACCTAGGTGGTTGCCATAGCATTTTTGTAAAGAGACCAAGTTTTTGCTGTGTATCAACAATATATGTCACTTCTAATATTCAGGCTTCATTTTTCACATAAATGTGCATACAGCAGTGATAAACACAAAGCTGTCGTACGTTATATAAAGTAGTGTTTGTAAATAACTAATAGCCCTTTTAACCCCCCTATTCATCCCTCTTTAAAAATTTTTGAAGAATTAGTAGAGAGAAATTAGGCTTCTTAAGCACAAAGAGAAGAAAAACAAGAATAATTTCTCTAAAGAAGATATGAAACTTTTAGATTCCCTTAAAGAAAATAAATGTAGAGTTATGAAACCTGATAAAGGGGGTGGGGGTGTAGTTTTGATGTATAATAATGATTATGAGATTCACTTACATAACATATTACAGGGCAATCATCAATATGAATCCGTTTCTCGAAATGAGATTAATATAGCTTATGCAAAAATAAAATACTATTTGTACGACCATTTATTACAAGGTACCATCAATGACAGATTCTACAATTTTTTGTGGGTGGATAAACCAAAAATACCTGAAATTTTCGGTATCCCTAAGACACATAAGGGTATAGGAAACATGAAATTTAGACCTATTGTAGCTGGGGCAGGAGGTATTACTGAGCCATTAGCTATATTTGTAGACACTACAGTTAAGAAGTTTGTAGGTTCAATACAACACATTTGTAAGGACTCGTGGGAGTTCTTGGAAAAGATCAATAGAAAATTGTTTGATAAAGAACTATTAATGGTAACAATAGATGTTACAGAACTTTTTCCAAGTATTCCTCATGAAGAGGGAATTGAATGGTTTTCTAATATTTTGGTTGGTGAATCAGGGTTAGACAGTAAAACTATTAATTTGTTGATTGAATTCACTGAAACGGTCCTTAAAAATAATTTTTTATACTTCAATGGGGAATATTATCATCAAAAGAAAGGTGTAGTTATGGGGGCATCTTGTGCCCCCTTGTATGCCAGTTGTGTACTATACTATTGGGAAAAGAGATTTATTTTTGAAACAGATTGGAAAGAATACATTGTGCAATACACTAGATTTTTAGATGATATTTGTTTGTTATGGAAAGGAACAAAGGAAGAGTTGAATACTTTTTTTGCCTATATCAATGAAACAACAGATTTTTTAAGATTTACTATTAATATTGGAGAGGAAAGGTTAGATTATTTGGACATTATCCTATACAAAGATTTGACAAACAATTGTTTTCAGTCCAAAATATTTCGTAAAAAGACCTTTTCAAACATGTACTTGCATTTTGACAGCGGCCACCCCTTGTATCAAAAAAAGGGGATTGTGAAGGTACAGATAATAAGGGCCTCTAGAATGACAAGTAGGTTAGATGAATTTATGAATGAAGTGTCTTTCATTAAAAATTTATTTTTGGAAAGGGGTTATCCAGGGGAACTTACTGATCAACTTGTTGAAGAACTGGTTGTGAATAGGGAAAATAAATATTATCCGCTTATTGGAAAAGGAAAAACCATTACAGAGACAGTTGGTACTAGCTTGGATTATAAGACTGGAGCATTTGTTCATACTTTTACTGAATCATCATTTGAGACTGAAACAATCATTAACAAATTTTGGCATGTATTCAGAGTAAATGAAGAGATATCTGATTATGTACCCGTCCAACCTAGGTTTGTTAGAAAAAGAGATTTGAACCTTAAGGAATATTTGGAGAGGGGAAACAGAGAGCGGGCATGTGACAAAAGAAAAAAGAAGGGCACTTTTAAATGTGGGTCTTGTCATCAATGTCCTTTTATGTTTAATAAGACTACTTTATACATTCCATCTAGGAAATTTAATATAAGATCTTTGCAGTATTTTAACTGTAAATTGAAAGGGGTGGTTTATTTGGGGATGTGTGTAACATGTTCCAGTTTTTATATAGGGAAAACCGAAAGGCACCTGAATAGAAGAGTCTATGGACATCTCTATAATGTTAGTTAAAGAAAAGAGACTAATGCCTTTTATAAACATTCTCTTACATGTCCTAATATGGCTGTCAAGTTTTTAGTGTTGAAACAAGTGGATTTAGACCCCAGGGGTGGAAGTTGGGAAACAAAATTGGAGTATAGGGAGTTGCTGTGGCAACTGAAGTTGGACGCAGGTAAGACCCCGGGGTTAAATGACAATATTAATATTAGTAGTGTTCTTAAATTAAGATCTGCTAGGTTGTAGTAAGGATAGGGCAACTTTTTATTCAATATTCTGTTTTATACATGTTTTATGAGTATGGGTTTTGGTAAGGAATGACTAATATTTATTTTAATGTCATTTCTTAGTTTGTATATCATACAAGAAATAATATTTATTAAATATATTTTTACTTTTTAATTCAATTAAATTGAGTGGTTCCAGGTCTCTGGTATATTCTATATCACACTACATTATATTAATTTATATTTTTGCAAAGTCTATGTATTTAAGGTGCAATAATAATTTTTAACATTGGGTTTGGGTATTTTAAAGGATTGAATGTTTGTAACATATTTTGTAAAAACGAACTTTTGTTATTAATGACGTGGGGGTCACATGATGTTATGAGAAGTTATTTAAGCACATGGTTGCCTATTTTTAAAAATGTTCTAAAGAAGCCTGGTACTGATACCAGGAGAAAGCGCTTAACTAAATTTCTTGCTGTGGCTTCCATTGAGTGTTCATGGGTGTTTGTGATACTGTTGTTTCGTCCAGTTTGGAATAAATTAATTTTTATCAACTGTTTATCTTCCTTGGCATTATTACAGAAGACTTGGAATTGTTTATTGGTTACCCTGCTGGTTCGGCTTGTTTCGTTTTTTGTTGACCAAGTTTTTGCTGTGTATCAACAATATATGTCACTTCTAATATTCAGGCTTCATTTTTCACATAAATGTGCATACAGCAGTGATAAACACAAAGATGTACGTTATATAAAGTAGTGTTTGTAAATAACTAAACCGAATTTAACATTAAGGAAGAAGAAAATAAGCAGAACATTTGAAGTTAATGAATGAAAATGCACAGACATACCATGAATGAATAAGCCCAGATTCAGTATGAAGAGCTGTGGCCATTACAAAGTAAATCGGATTGAAATGTAACTGTGAGAATAGGAATAGATATTTAATATTATTAAGTTATGAGAAGATGAAAGGATGGAGGGAAGCAGTAATGTGTTGCCTATGATGAAACTTGGGTAAAGAAGAATTGAGACAAAAGATTTAAAAACTGGACTACTAGGTAGGAGGATTTAAATTTATGAATGTTGAATATGTGGGGAAGCAGTATATGAGGACTAGATATATAGAGGCAAATGTGAGGAAGTGGTGAGTTTTATATGGAGAGCAAAGAATTGTTTGGAAAATACACTGTGGATATTAGGAACAGTTGTAGCAGATCACCATCACCAATATTTTCTAAACCAGTTATCGGAGTTAGGGTCATGGTGGTAGTAAGCTATATCCCCAGAAATGATATTCGGATCATCCTGTGGGATTGTCAAGATTTCTCAACTGCTAAGAAACATAATTCTCCACTATGTCATGGGTCTCCCCACCCTGTTCAGAGACATAACCCTCAACTATGCTCTGGGTCTCCCCCTCTGTGGTCTTCCTTCAGCATATTGTGCCAGGTACACCTCCTGTGGGAGACACTCATGGGGCTTTCTTACAAGGTGCCCAAACCATTTCATTTGACTTCTCTCAACCCAGAGGCTAGTGCCTGTAGTCTGAGGTCCACCAAAATTTCAGAGATCATGCTGTCACATAGAGTGAGCCCAGTTACCCTGTAAAGAAACCTCATTTCTGCTGTATGCAACCACAGTTTAATTCTTTTGGTCATTGTCCAAAGTGCATGACCATAGGTGAGGATATGAAACTAGGACATGTAAATAGACTGGGAGACTGAAAGCTTCATTCTTTAACTCAGCTCTTGCTTACTTACTTTAGTTTGGTACAACACCTCCAGTACTATAGCTGCAGTACCAATTCACTGGTTAGTCTGGTATAACATCTGCAGTACTGTCAATGCAGTACCAATTCACTGGTCACTCTGGTATAACACCTCCAGTACTATCGCTGCATTACCATTTCAGTGGTTCACTGGTCAGTGTGGTACAACACCTGCAATACACTGGTCAGTCTGGTACAACACCTGTAATACTCACTGCAGTTCCAGCTGACTGGTAAGTCGTGTACAACACCTGCAGTACTGTTGCTGTAGTACCAATTCACTGGTCAGTCTGGTACAGCATCTGCAGTATTAACACTGCAGTACCAATTCACTGGTCATTCTGGTGCAAAACCTGCAGTACTATTGTTGCAGTACCACTTCACTGGGCAGTCTGGTGTAACACCTGCAGTATTGCAGTGTCATTCAGTGGTCAGTTTTGTACAACACCTGTACTAGTGTCATTGCAGTACCACTTCAATGGTCATTCTAGTTCAACACTTGCTGTAGTGTCACCGCAATACTACTTCACTGGTCAGTCCGGTACAACATCTGCAGTACTGTCACTGCAGTACAAATTCAATGATCAGTATGGTACAATGCCAGCAACACTGTCACTGCAGTACCATTTCACTTGTAAGTAGTGTATGACACCTGCAGTACTATAACTGCATCACCACTTTACTGTTTTTTCTGATATAACACCTGCAGTACTAACACTGCAGTACCAATTCACTGGTCAGTCTGGTGTAACATCTGCAGTATTTTTGCTGCAGTACCAATTCAGTGGTCAGTGTGGTATAACACTTGCAGTACTGTCACTGCAGTACCACTTCACTGGTCATTCTGGTACAATACTTGCAGTACTGTAAGTGCAGTACCACTTCACTGGTCAGTGTGATATAACGCTTGCAGTACTGTTGCTGCAGTACCACTTCACTGATCGGTCTGGTTTAATATTGGCAGTACTGTCACTGTAGTTCCACTTCACTGGTCAGTCTGATATAACACCTGCAATACTGTCACTGCAGTCTGGTTCAACAGTTACATTACTATCAGTGCAGTACCACTTCACTGGTCATTGTGGTGTAACGCTTGCAGTACTGTCACTACAGTACCACTTCACTGGTCAGTGTGGTATAATGCTTGCAGTACTGTCACTGCACTGGTCAGTGTGGTATAATGCTTGCAGTACTGTCACTGCAGTGCCACTTCACTGGTCAGTGTGATGTAACACTTGCAGTACTGTCACTGCTGTACCACTTCACTGGTCAGTCTGGTTTAACACTTGCAGTACTGTCACTGTAGTACAATTCATTGGGCAGTCTGGTATAACGCAGCACTGTCAGTGCAGTACCACTTCACTGGTCAGTCTGGTTCAACACTTGCAGTACTGTCGCAGCTGTACCACCTCACTCATCAGTCTCTCACTTGTTTCTCTTCACAGTTGTGAACAAGGCCCCAAAGACTTAAACTCTTCCATCTGAAGTCACTGCTTCTCTCCTTACCTGGGAAGAGCAATATTTGACCTTTGTTTTACAGGTGCTGACTTTCATCTCCGCTCCTTCACTCTCAGGATCAGATCACTCCATTGCACACTGAAGATTCCAGTCACTTCCAGCTAAGCTGACAGCAAAATCTGGAAACAGCAAAGATGCTGATTTCTTCTTCCGTAAGCTTGGTACTCTCTAGAACTTACCAGCATTTTGATGTCCCGTCAATGAAAATCTCAAGAAGGAGGAGACACGACACCCCTAGGTGGAGTCCTGTGTCCACTGAACATCATCTGCTTAACACTGAGAATGTGAACAAAATCATTTCTCAAATACAGAGACCAAATGATAAGCAATTGTGGCTTTGGAACCCCATTGTGGCACCTCCCACAAGAACGTCTGGGGTTCACAGTCATATGCTGCAGGTTGCAGCTGATAAAAATACTAATACTAAATAACTGGCTGATGTATGACAACACAGCTTCAAATAGCAGTGGTTTGGAAACATACTAAATGTTTAAAGTCTGGAAACTCAGAAATTAAATTTCTAAAACCATCAATTATAGAAGTTTGACCACTGGAAGTCCAAATGTAATACGTTCACAGCTTATTAGCACAAATGACTAAATGCAAATAATGCTGAAAATTGTAGCTTCTGGATTCAAATGCTGTACAGCTCAGGGAATATTTTCTTTTTTTCAAGATGGAGCCATCATGTTAAATAGGGAATGTAATGGGGCTTACTTTCCCCTATAAAACACCAAATACATTTGAATGTACTGAAGTAATGTACTGTATCGTGAATGATTATTCAGAGGTCTGATTATTTAGAACTAAGACATCTACATTTTTTGGAATGTGGTTTCTGGTGTTGAAATTTTAGATTTAAGTATTGTGTACTAGAGCTGTAAAAAGTGTTACTACTACAACTTGATTTACTTCTTCGATTGTGACAGCACTGTAGTAGACAAAGGGGAAGGTATCTAACTGTGTATCTGCTGGAAGCTTAGTAGAAAAAAATAAAGGATATGGGACTAGAATGCCAGAAAGAATAGCCAAAATAAAGGATATGGGACTAGAATGCCAGAAAGAATAGCCAAACTAAAGGATATGGAACTAGAATGCCAGAAAGAATAGCCAAAATAAAGGATATGGGACTAGAATGTCAGAAAGAATAGCCAAAATAAAGGATATGGGACTAGAATGCCAGAAAGAATAGCCAAAATAAAGGATATGGGACTAGAATGCCAGAAAGAATAGCCAAAATAAAGGATATGGGACTAGAATGCCACAAAGAATAGCCAAAATAAAGGATATGGGACTAGAATGCCACAAAGAATAGCCAAAATAAAGGATATGGAACTAGAATGCCAGAAAGAATAGCCAAAATAAAGGATATGGGACTAGAATGTCAGAAAGAATAGCCAAAATAAAGGATATGGAACTAGAATGCCAGAAAGAATAGCCAAAATAAAGGATATGGGAGTAGAATGCCACAAAGAATAGCCAAAATAAAGGATATGGGACTAGAATGTCAGAAAGAATAGCCAAAATAAAGGATATGGAACTAGAATGCCAGAAAGAATAGCCAAAATAAAGGATATGGGAGTAGAATGCCACAAAGAATAGCCAAAATAAAGGATATGGGACTAGAATGCCAGAAAGAATAGCCAAAATAAAGGATATGGGACTAGAATGCCAGAAAGAATAGCCAAAATAAAGGATATGGGACTAGAATGCCAGAAAGAATAGCCAAAATAAAGGATATGGGAGTAGAATGCCAGAAAGAATAGCCAAAATAAAGGATATGGGAGTAGAATGCCAGAAAGAATAGCCAAAATAAAGGATATGGGACTAGAATGCCAGAAAGAATAGCCATCTCTGTGGCACAGAAAGATAAAGATGTGACTATGGCCCAGATGACCAGTGTTATATTAGAGACCTGGTCCTGGAGGAGATGGCTGGGGAGGGTGAGAGTAGTAGTACAGCCTTCCTGGATGATGGAGTCTCCTGTGACTTGCTGCATACATGCTCTAGGCAAGTCCCAAAATGCACACTTCAACATATTGAAAGACTCATGAGTGAAGCCTAACAAGTCCTTGTATTCTCACTCAGCATTACAGGTTTACAAACATGTATGGTCATAGATGGTATCATATTCTGGTTAAGAGCCAACAGGGAGAGGGGTCTATGGCTACCACAGAAAAAATCCTGGAACTAACCCAGCTTCTCTGGCTAATTCATAGAGTTTAAGGTCTCTATTCACAGATTGCTGTTTTTACCAGGGCTTACCATAGTGTGAGGGCCAAGTTGGACTCGTAGGCTAGAAGAGGATTTAAATCAGACTGCATATCAGTACTTGAAATGAAAAAGAAATAGTATTTTGTAGCATCCTAAACTAAAGATACAGGGAAAGTACAGGTTAAATATTTAGATTTTTCATTTACTAGATCTTTGATTGGTAGTCAGGAATTTACATAACTTTATTGTTCTTTGACTAGATATGTGGATTGTAGTAATTTAATTATTTTAAAAGACTACCACTTGTTTTATATGTCTAGGTCAGATGAAGCTCTGAGTGTAAAAGCTTACTGGTTTTATTTGTTGAAAATAGCTGCTTAAGCTCCGTTTATTTGATTTTTATATGGTGCAGGCCATTTGTAACCTAAGATTTGCAGTTTACTAATGTTTATGTTTAAACACAGTAACCCATTGCTGCCTGTAAATTTAAGTTGTTGTCATACTTTACTAGTTATACTCACTCTCCTATGTCTTGCTGAAGTTTCCTTTCATTGTCAGTGAACATAACGCAGCTAGTGAAGAGGGGAACATTTTTTTACAAATAATTATACAAAGAAATTATGCTTTACATGAATATGTAGCTTATTTATTTCATATACAAAGACTTTTCTCCCTCAAAACAACACATACACAGTCTTATAGTATCGGCTGTTGCCTATACGGGGGCACTCCTTGATCAATCCTGAGTCTGATTTCCTTCTCTTCATCAGTCAGAATTCAGCATTTTTCTCTGAGGATCCCACACTAAGGTGCACACTTGCTTCATGACAGAATGTGGTGATATTGCAGTACAACTTTTTTAATTGCTCTTAGTACTAGAGCACAGTGGTCTACCCTCAACCACTAACAAGTATACTTCCTGTACATTGAGGAAAAAGCAGTGAAAAACCTGATGACTACATTGCAAACAAGTAGATACAATTGTATGCTTGCCAAATGTACAGGAAATAACAGCTAAGACTGGATGTAAGGATACTCACACACATGGGGACAGAGGCAAATGTGACTCCTCAGGAGGGTCCCCGATGTTAGACATGACAGAAATGTATACACTATAGTAGTCGATCTGTGAAGATACCCCTCTTATTGAATCCTGATGTTACACAGAATCCCAAAATTTAAAAAAGAGAGTAGAAGGAGCTGGAGGACAGTTCAGGGACAAAGACCCAGAAGGGAATTCATGCTAAAGAAAGCCTAATTAATGCCTGATGTCATGGTGAAAACAGTAATGCTGATGAAGGCATGCAGAGAAGACCCAAGAGTCCACAGTGCAATCTCTCAGATGGAGACATTTTTGAAGCAAATACTAAATTCATCCACTGGCCTGGTGGAATAAGTTTCCACCACAACATTTTCCAGTGGGTAGTTAGCAACCTTATGAGAAAAGATGCAGTTGGCAGTCCTCTTTGAAAGGGTATGTTTGGCAGCTGAAAGTCCTGTCCTTCCACAAGTAAAGGAGATTTTACAAGTGTGTGTTTCTCTTAAACTCATGCACTTATTTCAGGTAAAATCTAAACTGGTAGCGTATGCTGTCACTGAGAAGATTTATTTTCCGTCTTGTTCCTTGTCTGACAAAGAAATCAGTGATATATATGAACTAGTTCAGGAGCAATTTGAAAACCAGTGTTTGCAGAATATGTGAGGTCAGTCCTAAGAGACATGTTGGTTGTGAAAAAAACAGGTGGCTGTATATACAAGATGGCCTGAAACTCTGTAGTTTTCTGAGCAGAGGTGATGGCCACCAGAAAGATTATTTTACAAGAAGTACATTTCATTGCCACTAAGAAAATGGACTGAATTAGTAGAAAGACAAGCTTGATATTCATGAAGTTTGGATCCCATGGAATTTTCATGGCATCATTAGGTTTGATGTCATGCTTATGACCAGTGGACTTTGAAAAGCTTGATTGCCCTCTTGTCATGCTGGCATTTTTGTTGCCTGTGTAGTTATCAGTGGTGTTTTTGAATATAGTTAGTGAGGTACTTTAACTCTGTCAGCATTAATTTATTCCAGGGCTTTGGCAGTTGCTGGTCAATTTACCCGTGCCATTTTTCAGTTATATATGATAAGTTGCCAGATTTTGTGTTTGTTCTGAGTGTTGTACATTCCAGGCATTTTTTGAATAGACTCAGGTCAGAAATTGCTTTATATGCCAAGTGCATGTTCACTATAAGAAGTCTGAAGGATAGCAGTTTTGTTTGGGGGCGGAGCCTATCTGGTTAGGTGAGAACAGCACCTTTTCAGAGCTCTGCAGTTTTTATTTATTCATTTATTTCATTTTAGAACATTAAGTACTTCAAATATAAATACTGTGTTCAACAATCTTCAAAAACTGGTGGAGTTAGCTTAAACTGTTTCTGTGTAACTAATCTGGAGACTTACCCGCTCCTTAGAAAGACAAATAACTCTAAGTACTCTCATTCAGACTCTTCAACGAAAAAAAGACTTTCAACAGGTCATGTCTAGTCTTAAAGGACTTTCCTTAACAATGGACAGCTTTCAAGAAAACCTGGATAATTTAAAAGAACTCAGCCTTAGACAGACAAGCAAACAAAAACTACAGACATGGAGACTGTTTAATAGATGCAGAAGGAAGATTTAAAAAGAAGAAATACAAACTTTCTATTAAAACAAAATAAACTTTTTTTTAAGAGAACAGAGAAAGGAGATGTAACATTACAATTTTGGCTTACCAGAAAAAAAAAAAAAAACAGAATATGATTTAATAATATTTTTATCTACCTGGATACCCAAGTTCTTGAATTTTCTTCTGTTATGGCATCGGAAGAGTCTGCCACACAGTAGGTAAACCAGCACCTACCGACTCACTGTCAACACCAAGGTCAGTAATAAGTTCCTTTCTTTCCTTGATAAAGAACTTGTACTAAAAGTTGTTTGGTCAAAAGCACCTTTAAAATATGGACAGAATAATATAAGACTTGACCGTGACTACTCAACCAAAACTATAGAACTGAGGAAAAAGTACTAGCCTTTAGTAAAAATATTTAAACAAAATAATATAAAGCTCAAATAAGCGTCTCTGCAAAAACAAAAATCAATATGTTGAGCGGAACCAGAATCTTCAACAATTTAGAAGAAACAACTTATTTTATGAAATACAACAATATGATTCCTATTACTGACGAGATGGATTGGCCATCCCCGACCCTGAAGAGATCCTCACAGAAAGCAACTTGCACAGATGGAGGTGTAGGAAATAGAACCATCAACTGTCTCTTTACTGAAACCTGCCAGAACAACCCATATAAAATGAACCAATAAATAATATTTTGTCCGTGATTTATACATAAATTGTTCCAGAAAATGACAAATTAAATAAATAATAGTAAATATACAAAAATCAGTTACTGCACTACAATACTTATAGCTTTAAAGTAAAACAGCATAGAGATTCTTAGTAAATATTCTCTTTACTTTATAACTCTCTTTTATAATCAGTGCATTTGATAAATCATATGAGAGTTCTTTAAATTTTGCTTTCTTTATGACTTTAACACCTCTAAGTTAAGAATTAATATGCTTACTATATGGTATAAATAAAATTAAAATTACCTTAATTCTGACAAATAATCTTTTTATTCTAACCCCCCCAACACATTTTATTTTAACAATTGCTTCAAACTTTATAATTAATAATATAACTATTTCTGCCCTCTGGAAATATTTTGTTTCTTAACATTATCCTCCTTAAAATAATGAAAATGAGTGATAAGGTACTTTGGGTTGGGCTGGTAATGCATCTTCTATTTTTCATCCTAAATTACATACATTCAATGCTTCTCTTAATTGAGCTAAAATGAAGATTTTCCCATATGTAGCACGGCAATTTTACTGTGGAGATTTTTCTCCTGTGAATTCTTCCAAACAGATATATAGCAACAGCATACATGAGCAAGAGACCATCTGTTAAGACAGACTCATTGCTTTGGATGACCAACATCCCTTTTGAGTTTAATATCGTTTTTATGCAGCTTGAATAAGAATGGTATCTAGCAAACAATGAGCTGTAACTGGGGAAAATGTCTGAAGACATTCCCCAGAGGCAGCAAATGTCTGAAGACATTCCCCAGAGGCAGCAAAATGTTGTGGCTGTACACCCTTCTTTTGTCAGACGGGTGGTGGAAATTTGATTCCATGAAAAGCTCCTGTTCTCTTCCTGGGTTTTTTTGTATTAATTTGGTGGGCAGATGAGTGATTGAGTGCTACATAGTTGTGGTGTCTTGGAGATTTGGTGACAGACACAGGATGCAATTTGTGTCATTTGAGGGGAAGTGATGATTACAGAAGAGAGAGTAGAGACCATGTCTGTGTGCTATTGGAATGGTTCCCCATTTTCTTCCTATCTCTCTGACATCGCATAGAAGTGGATGGGAATGTTATGGCATGCTATTTGATCATGAAAAGTTCAGTCTGGTGAGTTAGGGTGAAATTTTGAGTAGGATTGTCTTGTGTGGTTGGCCCATGTGAGGTTAATCAGGCAACAAAGATGCTGATTATGGCATCCTGAGTTGGAGATCTGTTTTAGCTTTGTCGTAGATTAACTGATAGATGGGAAGGGGTGGAGAACTGCAAAATGGAGTTATGATCTGCATAGCTATGTTGCAATGAGGAGAACTAGTTAGGCACTTCCATTTTGATAAAGTTTGTATTAATGTTTCAGTGGAGATGATTAATCAGATTGTTCTATGGTAGAAAAGTAGATAAGATAGCAACTTTGACTGCTGAAGTTCTGAACTTTTTTTGGAATTCATGCTATTTGTACCAGTTTTGGAATTGTTTTTCAATATTGAGATGAACTGGTATTCTGCGGTGGTGCAGCGGTAGTGTTGTTGCCTCACAGCAAGAGCTTCTCCCGTTCGATTCTCAGCTGGAGTGCGGGGAGTGCCTTCTGTGTGGAGTCTGCATGTCCTCCCTGCGGTTGGGTGGGCGTTCAAAAGACATGCGTAAATGGGCGTGCCTTCATTGAAGGTTGGACATCGAGTTGGCACCTCGGCGTTCGTGAAAATCTACTGACAATCATTAGTGGACCGAAGTTCCACTGTGGCGACCCCTAACCAGGAAAAACCCAAAAGACAGACAAACAAGATGAGCTGGTAAAACAAGAATGTAGTTAAAGTACTCAACTTGTCAGCTTCCATTATTGCATATTTTTTCCTCAGCTACTAACAAATATGAGTTGCAAATGTGTAATAAAGATTAAAAAAATGTTATAGAAGTTGTAAATGTGTACTTGATTGTCATAGGGTTGCCACCTTTTTAGATGACTAGAATGGGACATTTCTTCTGTAAATATCGTAAGTCATTGCAAGTCAAATCAAACCCAGAACAAGTGCAAAGAACTAGACTTCATATTTGTGCCAAAATAAAAACTCATTTATGTAGAAACTGAATTACTTATACTGTTTTGTATAACATTTAAGTGTTTCAAATACAAAAAGTGATATTTTGTTACTATTAAATGCAATTTGGGAGTTTTTTTTTGTCTCCAAAAATCAGGACAATTGCTTTGTTTAATGTTTTTACAAGAGATACAACTGGCAAAATAGGGAATGTCCTGTGTAGAATGGGTCAGGTGCTAACCTTAGATTGTAGTAACTTGTTCACTCTCAAGAATGAGAAAAAGGAAATGATAAAAGGAACAATAAAAGAGGCGTGTTAAAATGCTATTAAGAAAAGAAATTAATGATACCGTATAGTGATATCCTGATCTCAGGATGTTCAGCGATAATCCCTGTTCAGTTATACAGCTTATTGTTTAATGTATTATTGGATCAACAACTTTATAAACTTAATTGACACTGTATAACATTGTATTGCTACTTAATGCCTTGTAATAATCCTCTAACATTGCTGTTTAATTCTAATTTATAATGAAAATTGTATAATATGTTGGAGCTTTTCTCCCCGCGCCGCCACTGAAAAAGCGCTCTTCAGCTCAGTCGGACAATCCCAGTCAACAAATGTAAAATAAATAAAAATAAATAAATAATTTACAAGTGAGAAAACAAAAATATATGGAGAATAATAAGTGTTTTAACTCTAAGTAATAAGATTATAAATATGTGGTTATTGTTTAAAGAATAAGGGAATGGGAAAAGGAGGAGTGAAAGAAAAGAAAAAAAGAGAAATGTTATAATTAACTATATTGAGTAAATATACTATTTAACATTTTAAGATATTTAAATACTTATCAGTGTAAGTCTTTTTATTCCTAACCCTAACTTTCCTAAGTTTTTGTATAAAAGGAACAAAAATCTTAAGCAATTTTTACGCAAAACAGCTACCAGCTTTAATAAAAAGTTGGCTGCAAGTGAAATGGTCAGGACTTATTGTTTCTGGGGATGCAAGACTTGTAAAGAAATATCTAAAAACAACACTTTCATGCACTCGATTACAGGGATGAGATACCAACTTAAACTCTCTGCTGACTGTTGCGCTTGCCATGTGACATAGCTTGCCAAATGTGGATACTGTACTTCGTTTTATGTGGGTAAAACGAACAGAAGATTAAAAGACCGCATACTGCAGCACCTAAGTGACATTAGACTTAGTCAAAAATACTAGTGCTTTATATCAGCACAAGTTAAATAAACCTGAACATACCTTTACATTCATGGTACTGCAGTTATGTGAAGCAGATAAAAGGGGCTGATATACACAGTCGAACAGAAGTGACAGAAGCAGGAGCGGCCTTAGGTCAACTGGTGCCCTAGGCAAAAGGGCTCCACAGCGCCCCCCACCACACCACCTGGTGCCCCCATCCTGGTCTACCTACACTAAATAAATACTGGAAAAGTGCCCCTACTAGAGCAGTGCCCTAGGTGGCCGCCTAGTTGGCCTATGCCTAAGGCCAGCTATGGACAGAAGCCTGTTGGATAGCAGATTTATAAGCTGATAAACCCCCAGGGTTGAATGGATACATTCCCTTAAAACCCATTTTGAGAGAAAGCAAGCTTAGCTGCCTTGGTCCTTGTTGATTTTTTGCTGCTAACATTTAGGCTAGGGGAAGATGAGATAAAAATGGTCATGTATAACCAATGTACTGAAAAGTCTGCAGGAATAGATTATATTCCTGTGGAAGTTTGGAAACTAGGAGAGAAGAAAGTGTTAACGATCTGGAAGGTGGTGTTTAACAGCATTTTAAAAGGAGGAGAAGCAGCAACACCCTGCAGAAAGTGTTAACGATCTGGAAGGCGGTGTTTAACAGCATTTTAAAAGGAGGAGAAGCAGCAACACCCTGCAGAAAGTGTTAACGATCTGGAAGGCGGTGTTTAACAGCATTTTAAAAGGAGGAGAAGCAGCAACACCCTGCAGAAAGTGTTAACGATCTGGAAGGCGGTGTTTAACAGCATTTTAAAAGGAGAAGAAGCAGCAACACCCTGCAAGAAAGTGTTAACGATCTGGAAGGTGGTGTGTAACAGTATTTTAAAAGGAGGAGAAGCAGCAACACCCTGCAAGAAAGTGTTAACGATCTGGAAGGTGGTGTTTAACAGCATTTTAAAAGGAGGAGAAGCAGCAACACCCTGCAGAAAGTGTTAACGATCTGGAAGGCGGTGTTTAACAGTATTTTAAAAGGAGGAGAAGCAGCAACACCCTGCAAGAAAGTGTTAACGATCTGGAAGGCGGTGTTTAACAGTATTTTAAAAGGAGGAGAAGCAGCAACACCCTGCAAGAAAGTGTCAACGATCTGGAAGGCGGTGTTTAACAGCATTTTAAAAGGAGGAGAAGCAGCAACACCCTGCAAGAAAGTGTTAACGATCTGGAAGGTGGTGTTTAACAGTATTTTAAAAGGAGGAGAAGCAGCAACACCCTGCAAGAAAGTGTTAACGATCTGGAAGGCGGTGTTTAACAGCATTTTAAAAGGAGGAGAAGAAGCAACACCCTGCAGAAAGTGTTAACGATCTGGAAGGTGGTGTTTAACAGCATTTTAAAAGGAGGAGAAGCAGCAACACCCTGCAAGAAAGCGGTGGTGGCTATAACACCTAAAGATGGTGAAGACACATCAGATTCAACTTCACATAGGCCCACTTCAAGTTTAAACCATGATTATAAAGTGCTTATTTCTATAATGGCTAAACGAATGGCAAAGGTGATGCCAGAGTTGATAAATATGGCTATGTGGAGGGGAGCAAACATTTGACAAAATTAATAGAACAGTGATGATCCAGAGGGAAGCAGAATGTAAGAAAATGCAGCTGTTATTGCTGGATCTTGATGTAGAGAAAGCATTCAACAGCGTTAGATGGGATTTTAAGGTGGGTAATGAAATATTTGCATTCCCAGATACAATAATATGTTTAATTAGGAGAATATATGAGGGATATGAAGTGAAAATTAAATTGGGGGGTTCTCTCTGATAAGTTCTGTTTGAACAGAGGAACCAGGCAGGGGTGTGCTTTCCCCTTGTTATTTGCATTATATTTAGAATCATTGGTAAAGAAAATAAGGGATTCAAAAATTCAATGATATAATTGGTATGGTAATCAAGAAAAGTTGGCTTTAACTGCAGATGATATTAGCTTGTACTGATAACAGAAATTATTTCAGTGTTGTGGAACATTCTTCATCACTTCACATCTTTTAGGGACACAAAATTAGTGAAGATAAAACAAAGGCAGTAGCTGTAAACTATGTAACTGATCTCACCAAGGCTTTTGATACCATCCCCCACTCTGGAATTATAGATAACTCACTAAACTAGGTATAAATCCCTATATCACAAGATGGGTTGCCAACTGGCTCACGGACAGAACCGACACTGTGAAAGTAGCAGACTCCAAATCCGACTTCAGACCATTGACAAGTGGAGTACCACAGGGTTCAGTCCTGGGTCCTCTCTTGTTTGGTATCTACTTCTCTGAAGTACAGGCTAACACAGAAGGTCTTTGGCTAACGAAGTTTGCAGATGACTGCAAACTGGGAGCCATAATCGAAACTCCTAACAATGTGGGCATCCTACAAAAGGGCCTCACTGACACAGATGCCTGGTGTCAAAAGCCATGGCCTCAAGCTCAGTGCCAAAAGGTGCATTGTCATCCCCTTTGGTAAAAACTCTGTACCCATGAACTACCACATAGGTGGTAGTCTACTTAACACTGAAAGTGTGATGAGAACTTGGGACACAGGTGGACAGTAGTCTCTCCTTTGATAATCACATCACCACATTTGTCAGAAAATCCTTTTACGTGGTACACCTCATCACAAAAGGTTTCTCATCCAGAAAAAAGAGGTCATTGTTCCCCTCTACTCATTACTCAGTAGACCCATTATAGAGTACAGTGCCCCTTTTGGTATGTACCTGACAAGACATCTACAACAACTGGATAGGCCACAGAAATACCTCACAAAGAGGATTACTGGCCTCAAACAGATACCCTATGCAGACTCAAAAAACTCCAGCTTTACTCCGTCACATATCGCCTACTCAGAGGCGATCTCTGCCTAACATACAAAGCTATGTCAAACCCAGAGCTGTTGGACATGCTCCACTTAAAGAAATCCCAATCCCTCCGAACTATACGCTGTAGGGACCTAAACCTTGTCACCACAATAAACAGAACATGCTGGAGGGATGGATTCCTGTCCCAGAGACTTCCCATACCCTGGAACAGACTTACCTATCTATGTCGAACAGAGCTCCTCATTAGCACTCTTCAAGAAAAATCTTGATTGGATGGGAAATAGGAAATTCACCCTGGGGATCACTTCTGTGGCTCTGCTCGACAGGGGCACAGGAAAATAATTTTCTTGGGTGGCGAAAGCCAGGGTACCTTTTTGGCTAGGCTTATATAGGCACTAGGGCCAATAGCCTAGTACCTACCTATGAACCTACTCATAAATTGATTCAGCAATACCTGTGTTTATGGGGACATGATGAAAATGAAGTGCCTAGGGGTATAGATTAAAAATTATTCTGGTGTGGCACCTAAGGTTATGTGGGAAGAAAATGAACAAAGGTTATGTGGGAAGAAAATGAACAAAAAGTAATACAAAACTGAGAAACTGGAAGTTTTACTTTATAGATAGCAAGATACAAGCAGTTAAAATGTTTTAGTCCCTTTAGTTTTATACACAGGTCAGGCATATTTTTACCAACCAGAGGAGAAGTTGTGGATAACAGTTAATAAAGAGTTGAAGGATTTTATGTGGAGGGAGAGGGCAAGAGTCCAGTGGGATAAGCTGATCTTTCCAATAGAATAAGGTGGTTAAGGATTACCCAATTTGAAGGGGTATTTCAGAGTTACACAGTTAAGGTTTCTATACATAGCACAAGCAGAAAACTATAAATCAAAGTGGAAATGATACTGAAGAAACGGGGGAAGCACAAGAAATAAGGAGAGACTGGGATTTTGGGATACATGTCCTTAAGGACAATAACAGTAATCATACAGAATATGAGGGTCCTAATAGAGAGATGAAAAAAGTCAGCAAGCAAAGGAGAGTAGTAGTGCTGAAATTTAAATGTTAAGTTGTCAATCTCACCTTCATTCTTGCTGGATGGGTTCGGAGACTCTGCCTTATACTAAAGCTCGAGAGCTATTTACCGGGTCTAGGCCCTCCCCCTATCCCACAATGCTAGGCGTCAGATACCCAGATCTCGTTTGCCGCTTCAGCTACGAGGTTGCGATTTTACCGGCTCCAGGTTATATAAAACTTTTCTACTGTTTTATTATATATATATATATATATATATATATATATATATATATATATATATATATATATATATATTGTTTTTTTCTTGTTAGATTTTGTATCTTAGTGTTTCCCTTCTAAACCCTTGAGAAACTCCTCTTTTTCTGTAGTTTTCAGAGTTCCCCCCATCCCCCCACCCATTAGGGTAGCGTTGATTTTTCTTATATATAATCAGTAGTGTTTTTATTCTTATTCTACTACTTTTTTTATATTTTTTTCTACTTGATAGTGATAGTTAAATATTTTTAGTAGTATTATTTATATTACTATTATATTGTTGGTGGTGTTAGTTTTTTTTACTAGTGCGTGCGTGTGTGTGTGTAGTGTTTAAAGCACTAGTTACCTGTTCCCTTGGTATCCTTTTTTCTATTTTTCATTATGTCTAAGGATACTAAGGTCTCGGGTTTCAAGAAGTGTGACTCGTGCTGTCAGAAGATGTCTCTGACAGACGGTCACACTTATTGTGTGTATTGTTTGGGCCCCCTACACCTGCAGGACTCTTGTGCGGTCTGTCATACCTTCAGTCCGAGAGTCCTGCAGGAGCATAGCAACAAACTTATTTTGAGGGGCTTGCTTAAGCCTGAAGGGTCCCCGACTAAGCCTTCATCGGGTAAACCCTCCAAGCCCGCTAAGACATCGGCTCCCTGTTCGGAGCCGTCGCCGAGCGGAGCTTCTGCCTCCTCGTCGGTTCCGGCTGGAATTGACACTTTGAGACCTCAGTCGGCTCCAGCCTTAGTATCGGAGCCTTCTGTGAACCGAAAACGCTCGAGGTCTCCCTCTTTGGAGTCCATTTGTTCGGCTCCGAGGTCTCCATTACTACAGTCGGAGCGGAGCCATAGGTCCCACTCCTCTCGGTCCTCCAGGCTGTCTGATCACGACCTCAAGAGGGTGGTCAGTAGGCTCTTAAAGTCGCAGGCACTGGCCCAAATGTTGACTAGCCCTTCTCAACAGACTGTGGCTATCCCTGTATCTTCGTCGGTTCCTCCTCCGACTCTACCACTGTGTTCGGAGCCGGAGCTCATTGGGGCTCGAATCATCGGAGCCAATACCACACATTTCGGCTCCATCGTCGGCTCCGATCTCTTCATTGGTTCCATCCATGGAGGGATCCAGGTGTCGAGACTCTCTCGTCGGCTCCGAGGGGGCGAGTGGCATCGGACCCTTGTCCGACCCCGTTCTCCCTCTCGGTACCTCGGCACAGGTGAGCTCGACCCCGACATCGGCCTCGGAGCCGTCACTCTCGGTGCCGGGAGGGGTTCTCATCTCTTGGAGCTGGGACCTTCCTCTCTGCCTGATAGGGGCACCTTCGAGGTCATGAGGAGTGTACTGACTCCTGGGTCAGATCCACGATCGGCCTCTTCGTCTCCCCCCCCCATGGTACCTGCTTCTGTCTCTGTCCACCCTCCGGACCCCAAGCGTGGAGAACAAACACTCCAGGTCGCCCCACTGGGGGTATCTTCCTCTTCCGAGGCCTCCCCCGATCATTTGGAGGAGCCACCTCAGAAGAAAACATGTAAGAGGAAACATGTTGACTCCCCCGAGTCAGTCACATCTGACACAGACTTGGAGGATTCGGAAGGGTCCCCAAGGTCCTCCTCTGAGGATGTCTCCTTTTCAGACATCCTGGAGATCCTTAAGCATAGGGTGAATTGGACTGCCCTAAAACCTTCTGAGGACGAATCGGTGTACCTGGACGCATTTGGCTCTCACCCTTCCACCTCCTGGGTGTCTTCGCCTTTTGACCCACTCATGGAAGTGGTTGCTCGGAAGGTGTGGACAGCTCCGGACTCAGTGGAACCAACTCCCCATAGGCCCGCTAAATTTATTACAGCCCCATCGGATAAACAGTTTCTAACTAAGGGGGACCCAGTTGATGCCATGGTGGTGGCAGCGGCCACTAAGAAGGAGTTGGCTGACCCTTCGGTGCCTGTACATCCTACTAATAAAGAGTCTAGGACAATGGACAGGTACGGGA
This sequence comes from Protopterus annectens, assembly GCF_019279795.1. NCBI lineage: Eukaryota > Metazoa > Chordata > Ceratodontiformes > Protopteridae > Protopterus > Protopterus annectens. Next base: position 13,580,146 of record NC_056750.1, on the reverse strand, counting down.
AGCGGATGTTCTCTTCAGCGACCTTTGCTATGCGGTCGCTGAATTATCTGTGCCATTTCACCCGACATCAGAGGGATCTTATCAAAGAACTGGGTGATACCCTTCAGGATCCATTGGCTGCGGGGTCTCAGGATAAGGTTAACTCCCAGCTGGCGACCTTAAGTTCCATAGTAATCTCCTCCATGCGGCTCATTTCTTATGCGGCCGATGGTGCAAGTAGGGCCGCAGGTACAGGCTTGGCTTTGAGAAGACATGCCTGGATGCGGTTATGTAACTTTGCTGACCCCTTTAAGGCGTCCTTCACAAATACCCCCTTCGATGGTTCAGCTTTGTTTGGACCACAGGTGAAGGACACACTTACAGGTGTGAGCAGGAAGGCAAGACTCTCTCTGCCATGGGAGTCCATTTTTCTACTCCCTCCAGACCATTTCCCAAAGGTCAGAAGAGTGGAAAAATGTGGTTTCGTAAACCCCAGAGAGTTGTGCCTGACACGTGGTGATTTTTCCTCCAGGGGCAGAGGAGGAAACAATAATAGACACCGCCCTAGGGGCAGAGGGGGTCCGCAAAATCAGGGTAGCAGAGAATCTTTCTCTGACAAACCCTTCCAGCACCCCTGAGGGGCTGCCTGACTGTCCACCTTCGGAGGCAGTCGGGGAAGATTGTCACTGTACCCAGAAGCCTGGCAACTCCTCACTCAAGACCAATGGGTACAGTCTATCATATCCGAAGGTTACAAAATTCCCTTCGTCCGCACTCCTGTACAAACATACAGATCCCTTCCAGATGTCCCACCCACTCTAAGGGATCAAGCAGTTCTAGAAATTTCAAAACTGCTAAGAAAAAGAGCCATCCAGCAGACCAGCAAGGATCCGGAATTTACTCGAGGTTCTTTTTGGTACCAAAAAAGACAGGGGACTGGAGACCCATTTTGGATCTCAGCAGGTTAAACAAGTCTGTTCAAAGAACGAAGTTCCGGATGGTCACGCTCCAGTCCATTCTACCCTTCTTGGGTCAGGACAATTGGATGTGCTCCATAGACCTTCAGGATGCGTACTACCATATAAAAATGAACAGGCGTTCCAGAAGGTTTCTCCGCTTCCAGCTGGGAGCCAGTCACTATCAGTTCAGAGCCCTGCCCTTTGGGCTGACCACGGCCCCCAGGGTGTTCAGCAAATGCATGGCAGTGGTTACGGCTCACCTGAGACGACGGGGATTCCAGGTGTTTCCATATCTAGATGACTGGCTCCTTACTGCTTCTACCAGGCATCAGCTATTGCGAGCCAGGGACTATACCATTCAGACTTGCTCCGAGCTAGGTATATCAATAAATTTCGAAACGTCTGCATTGTCGCCTTGTCAGTCTATAACCTTTATAGGCACAGAATTAAATACAAAAGATCTATCTGCAAAACTTCCTCCAGACGAGTATCAGACATTCGCCGACATGTACAGATCCTACTACAGTGCAAGATGATTCAGGCCAGATTTGTACTAAAGACATTGGGTCTCATGGCAGCAGCGATCATTTTAGTCCCCCTGGCTCATTTTCACATGCAGATCCTCCAGTGGATGCTGTTTACCCAATGGTCCTTTCAACAACTTCCAATGTCCCACAGGATAAAAATCACTCAAACATGCAAAGACCACCTGGCTTGGTGGATGGTCTCCCCTCTAGTTCTCCAGGGCAGACCATTTGTTCTTCTTCCTCCTGTTGCCACGGTGACCACGGATGCCTCCCTGATTGGGTGGGGGGGGGGCATTTTCAGGGCAGGACTGTCCAGGGCTCTTGGCAACCCCTAGAATACCATCTGCACATAAATGTCTTGGAGATGAGAGCGGTACTTTTAGCATTGCAAGCTCTTCAGGACTCTCTACCTACCGGGACTATTGCAGTTCAGACGGACAATATGTCTGTAGTGTGGTACATCAACAAGCAGGGCGGAACCAGGTCCTATCCCTTATGTCAAGAAGCACTCAAACTCTGGCAGTGGGCAATCTCTTCCCAACAGTTTCTGATAGCAACACACATCCCCGGGAAGTCCAACGTCATAGCAGACAGGCTAAGCAGAGCCATTCTCATGCCTCACGAGTGGTCTCTCAATCAGTTAGTAGCGGACAAGATTTTCCGCAGATGGGGTCAACCTTTCTGTGACCTTTTTGCAGCCCCTCTCAACAGCAAGTGCGAAGACTTCTTCACTCTCTTTCCCCTCCCTGGCCATTCCCCCAGAGACGCTCTAGTACACGATTGGCCCCGGGGTCTCCTATATCCATTTCCGCCTTTTCCCTTAATTCCCAAACTGATTCAGAAAGCGACCACTTTGGGTTCCAGAATGATCCTCATTGCCCCTTACTGGCCTCGACAAATTTGGTTCCCATTCCTGCATCATTACCTACTGGAGCAGCCCTGGAGTCTGGACCCAGTGCCAGACCTGTTGGTCCATCAGTCGGGCAGGCTGCACCAATCCCTTCAATCTCTCAACCTCACAGCTTGGTTGCTCTACTTCCAACCCTAGCCAGGCTTCCGCATATTTCTCAGCCAGTGCGTGAAATCATCCTTTCTTCACACAAATCTACTACCAGAAAAACCTATGCTAGTAAGTGGAGATGTTTCTCCTTCTGGGCGGAGGCCAGAAATATAGATCCTTTTACAGCCCCTGTCCACAGTGTGCTGGATTTTTTGGCAGAGCTTTTTCAAGCGGGCTCCTCTTCTGACACCATTTGAGTCCAATTGGCTGCTATCGCTGATTTTCATGCTGGCCTGTCAGAGACCAGCATCATGTCCCATAAACTTTGTAAAGCCTTTCTTAAAGGGACTGTTTTGCTGAGGCCTCCGGTTAGAGATCCCCCGTCTCCGTGGGATTTGAATCTGATATTAACTTCCCTGATTCTCCCTCCTTTTGAACCTGTGGCCACCTGTTCCTTAAAATTGCTCTCTTGGAAGACTCTCTTCTTAGTAGCTATCACCTCAGCTAGAAGACTATCGGAACTTCAGGCCCTCTGTATTCATCCTCCCTATCTTGTTTTTCACAAAGATAGAGTTTCACTCAGAACTAATCCCTCCTTTTTACCCAAGATTCCTTCTGAGACAAACCTGAATCAGGCCATTGATCTTCCTATCTTTTTTCCTAACTATTCAAACAGAGCTGAACAAAAGCTGCATTATTTGGATGTTCACAGGCAATTACGTTTCTACTTAGATAGGACAAAACAAACCAGGAAGTCGGACCAACTCTTCCTGTCCTATGCTGAGGGCAAGCAGGGCCTGCCAGTATCTAAAGTATCTTTATCTAGATGGTTGGCCTCTATCATTTCCTTCATTTACCAACTAAGACATAAAGAACTCCCTACAAAACCAAAAGCTCATTCCACCAGAGCGTTAGCTACATCAGTAGCTTTTCAAGCAAGACTTCCAATGGAATCTATTTGTGCTGCAGCCATATGGGCCACTCCTCATACCTTTATTTCTCATTACAAGTTGGATATGACCTCCAGGAGTCGGGCTGAGTTTGGTTCCACTGTGCTCAAGAGACTGTTCCGATGAGCCACCCAGGGCTAAGGTGCTAGGGATGCTGTCCCATCCAGCAAGAATGAAGGCGAGATTGACAACTTAACATTAAGAAGTTATGTACCTACCATAACATTCCATGTTAGTTGTCTGCTTCTCGACTTCTTTCATGCGTCCCACCCACCATCCCCCTAGCCTGGACAGACCGAGATGAATCCTTCTGAGGCCTTATTCCTCTGCTTGACTATTTTCTAGGTTATGTCCTCCTCAGTTCTTACCACTGTAGGTAAACTTTATAGTAGGGACAGGGTGTCTCCATGGTATTAGCTATACCAAACGAGATCTGGGTATCTGATGCCTAGCATTGTGGGATAGGGGGAGGGCCTCGAGCTGGTAAATAGCTCTCGAGCTTTAGTATAAGGCCGAGTCAGAGCCGAGGATCGGCTCCGAACCCATCCAGCAAGAAAGAAGGCGAGAAGAAGACAACTAACATGGAACGTTATGGTAGGTACATAACTTCTTATTCATTCTCAAGTCTTGGTGAGTACCTTCACAAGGTGGACCCTGTTTTTCATAAAATTTCATGAAGGCGACACTTGATATTGTATTTATATGGCATATAGCATGGACAGAAATAAGTCAAAAAACAAAAATGATAGCTGGGTGCACAAGACACAGGATAAAAAAGTACCCAGTCCTGGTAGACGCATTGGTGTCAGGACTGAAAAAAAATGACAGTGTAGAATCCTCAAAATACGGAAACATTCCTACAATGGGGCCAGGCTAGGCTCAGGGGGAGGATGGCCCTCCTGTTGTGGAAGGAAGCAGCAGTCCACAAAAAAACAAAAAAATTGATTGGCCAAAGAAGAGCCGTAAAGACGATAGAGTAGTCTATTGCGGATAAGAAAGAAATGATGTATTGTTACTATTATGTAAAAAGCCCAGAATTTCCAGACACGAGATATACAAAACGATTAAGAGAGAAATTAGAGGAAAGAAAAATACTTCCACAGGAAAAACTGTTAGAAGCTTCAAATAAAAATTTGCATTTATTAATACAACAGCTTTTTGAAAAACAGTATATAGATCACGAAACTTTGATCTGTGTGGAAAAAGAAATATCTGGGGAAGTGTGAAAATATAAACAAAACCTAGAGATATTTGAGAAATATAAAAAAGGAATATGGACATCGGAAAGAAAGAGAAATTTGATATGGTGCAGTATTTATGCAAAGTAGAAAGCCAAGTTAACTAATATAGAGAAGGCAGCCTCAAAGATATTTGAAGAGAAATACAGGCAAAGGCATTCAGATATGGTAAATTTCACAATAAAAATTAATATTACAAAGATGGAATGTGGAAAAGATTAGTAAATCAGAAGTTAAAGAAATAGAAGTTGAAGTTATGGAGTGCCTGCGAAGTGAATGATTTACTGTAGAAGGTCTAACACAGACTGCATCACAGCATGATGGAGTGAGTCCCCCGAATAAGGAAAAGCAAGAAGATCAGGAGACACGTGAAGAAGAAATATGGACAGGGGAAAGGAAAAGAGATTTAATATGGTGTAATATTTATGCAAAGGAGAAAGCAAACCTAACCAATACAAAAAGAGCAGCACCAAAGATATTTGAAGAGGGGTACAGGCAAAGGAATCCGGATATGGAAAACTTTACAATATAAAAAATAAAAAGACTAAGAGGAAAAGTAGAAAAAGAGATTAGTAATGGAGAAGGTAAAGAAATAGAAATTGAGGTTATGGAGCAGCTGCAAAGGGAAGAATTCAGTGTAGAAAATTGAATTCAGAAAGCGCCACAACAGGATAGAGCAATGTATATTCAAATTAAGGGGAAACCAGTGGAACAGGAAGCAACAGGTCAGGTGCCATACCAAGATCTATGTCCGAATCCAGACCAGTAATGAGTGGTGTGCCTCAGGGATCTGTCCTGGGGCCCCTCCTGTTTGGCATATACTTCGCAGAAGTACAGGCAAGCATGGAAGTGCTGTGGGTGACTAAGTTTGCGGACGACTGCAAACTGGGGGCTATAATAGAGTCTCCGGCCGACATGGAGATCCTCCAGAAGGGCCTAAATGAGACTGATGCATGGTGTCAAAGCCATGGTCTCAAGCTAAATGCAAAAAAATGCATAGTAATCCCCTTTGGAAAAAACAGAGTACCCGCAAACTAGAACATAGGTAATCCCCTGAAATCTGTAGAAGAAATAAGGGATCTAGGGACCCAAGTAGATAGTCAGCTTTCCTTTGATAACCATGTTGCCAACGTGGTTAGAAAATCCTTCTATGTGACCCATCTGATCACGAAAGGGTTCGCATCAAGATCTAAGGATGTAATGGTGCCCCTCTACTCTTCCCTCATCAGACCCATTATTGAGTACAATGCACCAATTGGAATGTACCTGGCTAGACATCTCCAGCAGCTGGAGAGACCACAAAGGTACCTAACCAAGAGGATTACTGGCCTCAAACAGTTGCCCTATGCAGCACGATTGAAAAAACTAAGACTGTTCTCTGTTGCATACCGCTTTCTCAGAGGCGATCTCTGTCTAACGTACAGAGCCATGTCCAACCCAGAATTGTTGAACATGCTCCATCTTAGCAAAACCAAATCTACTCGAGCTACACACTCTAGGGATATAAACCTCAACACAACAATGAATAGAACATGCTGGAGGGATAGATTCCCTTCACAGAGACTTCCCTTACTATGGAACAGGGTCCCGATCTACATAAGACAGAGCTCCTCACTATCACTCTTCAAGAGGAACCTTGATGAGTGGATGGGTAACAGAAAGTTCACACCGGGGATCACACCAACAGCACTACTAGATAGGGGCCAAGGGTACTAGCTGCTAGTACAAGGGTCTAGGGAACTACTAAAGGGGCGGTGAATACCGCACAACGTGGCTGGGCTAATATATGCCTTCGGGCAGATAGCCCAGTACCAACCTATGAACCTATAAGATATTTTGGAGCCTTCCACAGGAAACCAGTATAAATGTATACTTGAAGCTAGACAGGAAGGACAGGATCAGGAAACTGTGGAAACTCTGATGCAGTCAATGTTGAGGAGTGATAGGCCAGTGAGCTCCCATATGACAGAGCAACAGATGACACAGGATGAAATTGAAGAGAATGTGCCACAGGAAGATTCTATAGAACTTTCTATAGAATACCTGCAGGAAATAGAAAATGAAAAATGTGCCCTCAGTTTAGAAGAAAATGAGCTAAGAGAAGAGCTGCTTGATTTAATGGACATGGATAGATATATTAAGATCAGTGAAAGAAATGGACTGCTAAAGGTCAATAAAACCCAAAAAGTAAGAAGTCTGATCAAACAAATGAATGCAGTAATTAGGACTGTCCGTAGATATCCCTGTGATATAACAGAAGTAAACAGGATATATTACTGTGCTGCTAAATTAATAACGATAAAGTTCTACCACAAGATCACAGGGTATTGAGGGGAAAGGAACGGGAGAAATCGAATACCATCATGAAAATATCGAATAGAGAAAACTATAAAGCAACTAAGACAAGAAGTGTCACTGTTAGAAGATTATAGAAGAGGGAATAGATCAACAACAATACTAAGAAAGATAGATGTGATTAAAGCAATGCACAGTATTAGAATAGACCAGGATCTATCATGCACTATTGTAAGAAACAAACTAAAAATATCAGCACAGGTGGAAAAACTTCGAAGATACACAGATAAATATAAGAGAAAAGTACAAAATGAGCAATTTATTGATGACCCAAACGTTTTATAGAGAATTGGGAAATAAGGTAAAAGGAATTGAAAGACTGTCAAAAAAGAGGAAGTAGATACATTTTGAAGAAGTATCTATGAAGATCCTGTGAAATGTAACAAAGATGCTAAGTGGATAGATGAAGTAAAAGAAAGAATAAGAAATTTAAAGATACAGGATATGAAATGGGATGAAGTAACAGCCAGAGTGATTGAAACAAAGTTAAGAAAAGCCTCTAACTGGAAAACCTCAGGCCCAGATGCAGTACCTAACTTTTGGTTAAAAGTATTAACATCTTTGCACGAGGATTTAGCCATGAGAAAGGACTATTTATATGCGCACCCGAAACAGACAGTAACCTGGCTAACAACAAGCAGCAACACAATGCCCTTACTTAAGACTGAATCTCCAAGCTACCCAAACAATTATAGAGCAGTAACTTGCCTTCCAACGACATATAAATTATACACAGGGATTGATGCCGACAGAGTTTATAGTCATTTAGCAGAAATAATTATGGCAGTAGAACAAAAGGGCAATAAAATAAAGTCGTATGAAACAAAGGATCATATGTTGTTAAATAAAGTTATAATGGAGAACTGTAAAAAGAGAAAAATATGGCATGGATTGACTACAGAAAAGCATTTGATAGTATCCCACATTCATAGATAAAAGAGTGCTTAAAAATGTATAAGATACACCCTACACTGATTGAGTACATTAGAGTAACCATGAAACAATGGCAGACCACTCTGCAATTAAGCCATGATAAAGGACAGATTATTATCCCAGGGATAAAAATTCAAAGGGAGATATTCCAGGGTGACTCTCTGTCACCACTGCTATTCTGCCTTGCCATTAACCCATTAAGCTGTTTACTTAGCTTAGACCATGGCTACAATTTGGCTGCAAGAAAACAACAAAGTCTAATGACTTCTCGTCTTCTCTTTGTCAATGATTTAAAACTGTATAGCTCATCAGATGAGGAACTGAAAGCACAGCTGCAGGTCGTCAACATTTTTCAGATGATATTAGAATGCCATTTGGTCTTGATAAATGTGCAAAAGCAACCTTTAAAGCAGGAAAGCTGCAGCACCAGGAAAACATCAATTTAGGGAAAGAATGTAATATAAAAGAGCTTGAGCAAGAGGGAGTTTATAAATAGTTGGGAATTGATGAAGGATCAATGATAAAACATGAACAAATGCAAATAAAACTCGGTAAGGAATACTTTAGAAGACTTAAATTAATCCTGAGAACAGCATTGACATCTAGGAATAAGATCCAAGCTATAAATCAGTTTGTTTTTTCTGTCCTAACATACAGTTTTGGAGTGATTGACTGTATCCAAAAAGTGTTGGCTAGATTAGATATTAAAACAAGAAGGATGCTTCATGCTCAGCAAATGATTTATAAAAATCAGTATACTTCAAGATTATATATTCCCCGTTCCGAAGGAGGGATCAGCCTCCTTGAAATTGATTACATGTATAGATCTGCAATCGTGGGACTCCACACACATCTACTGACTTCACAAGATCCAAATGTAGTGAAAGTTTTGAAACGTGAGGAGAATAAATCTAAGATTTCTTTTCTGCTTAATTTAGCAGAACCACATCGATGTCAAGCAGAAATGGAAATCAAACCTGCAGTAGATAAAAATCAGGCATCAATTAAATGTGCCAAAAAACAAAAGAAAGAATATAAGGTGAAGGACCAGATGAGATGGCAAGAAATATGGGAAAAACATAAATATAGTTGCAAGTATAGAAAACTTCTGGAAGAGCCTCATGTTGATCAGGAATGAATGCAGTAATGGTTAAGGAGAGACTAATTCAAACCAAGAAATGAAAGGTTAATATTGGCAGCCCAAGATAGTGGGCTACGTACAAGCTGGTTTGCAAAGTCCACTGAACATGTGGGAGAAACAGACAAATGTAGGTTTTGTAAAACCAAATTGGAAACAGTCACACAGCTTGTTGCTGGCTGCGACACACTAATGACAGAGGGACTATATACTGAAAGGCATAATAAGGTGACGAGACTGTTGCACTGTAGATTGTGCAGACATTATGGTATCAAAGTGGCTGATATACACTAGAAACATGAACCACAAAGCATCATAGAAAATGATGAAGTTTATATCACATGGGATCACCCATTACCAACAGATCAAAAGACAGATGCTAGAAAACTGGATATAGTAGTCCAAGAAAAGGAGGAAGTAGCACTGATCATTGAAATTGCTACACCCAGTGACTACAGTGTCTTGCATACAGAGAGACACAAAGTCATAAAATATCAGTATCTGCAGGCAGACATGAGAGCAATGTGGAAGAAAGATACCCAGACAGTTCCAATAGTAGTAGGAGCAATGGGTCTTATAAAAAAGAATTTGCAGTCGTATTTAGATATGTTACCAATACATGTAACTCCATACAAACTGCAGAAGGAGTCTTTACTGGGCACATTGCGGGTGCTGTGAAGAGCACTACTGGCTGACATCAAAGATTGAAACAATACTAATTTCATGAACTTTAATCATACTTTGACTTAGGAATGGGGTCCATTCCCATCATGATATTAGAAACCCAAAAGAGACTTGGAGAAAAAAAAAAAAAAAAAAATATATATATATATATATATATATATATATATATATATATATATATATATATGGCTTCCATACACTAGATCGAATTTTCACTAATTCGAAATAGTGCATAGAATGCTCACTGCAGCGAAAGTGCACTTAATTGAAAGTGCACTTACGCGAAGTTCAGTACAACGAATGGGTGTTGTAGTGAACTTTAGTGCAGTACTCACGGACCTTAGGGTTAGGGCACGGGTCATAGTAAGGGGATAGCCTATAGGGCTATCCCCTTACCATGACCCGTGCCCTAACCCTAAGGTACGTGATGACTGCAGCGCAGTGAAGGACATAGCAATGTCCTCCACTATGGTGCACTAGTCACGAACCTTAGGGTTAGGGCATGGATTAGGGTAAGGGAATAGCTTTACTAACTATCCCCTTACCCTAACCCGTGCCCTAACCCTAAGGTCTGTGACTATCACACCATAGTGAAGGACATAGCTTGTTTTTTTATGTCCTCCACTGTGCTGTGGTATTTTCAGTGAAGTGCACTTACGCAAAAGTTCACTTTCGTTAAAGTGAACTTTCGCAGAAGTGAGGCTTCCTATTACAAGTTCGAAGTAGTGAACTTTCGTTCTTGTAATAGGAATTCATATATATATATATATATATATATATATATATATATATATGTATACACAAACACAATATTCATAAAGTAGCAGAAATTATTCTAAGAACTAAAAACAAGAAAAAATCTGAAATCCACTGTAGTCCTTCAAACCATCACTTTATTACACACAGAGTGTGCGCTTTCATCTGTTCACATTCAGACTTCTTTACACTCTGATTATAAGATAAAACTCAGCTCGTAAAATAGTAAAAAAACCTCATACGACATTATCTAAAACGCATCAATTCAAGTTCCTCTTTAAAATCAGTTCTTTCACTTTTTTAAACACCTTTACTAAATTATCACATATGACATAGGCAAATTCGCATTTATATAAAAGTAATCAAACTGTATTAACAAGTTCAAATTTACAAACATTTTACTTCACATGTATTGATATATATATATATATATATATATATATATATATCATATAACCTAAGCAACATTACATAAATTATTCAATTCCTGCCCCTTTTTTAAGCAAGAAGCATCTTTATTAAACCATGACTTAAGACACAGGCAATCATACATTTATATAAATGAAAACAAACCACATGGACGCAATCCTAGTTGCAAGCATTTTACATCAGAATCCATACTGACACACTCCCAGTTGCAAACATTATACATCACTTTTAATCTACCCAATCATTTTCAGTCAAAAATTACATAGCTATTTTTAAGTCCTGCCTACTTTTAAACCTCATTCCTCCTCTGTATGCATTGTTGCCACAATTCCCATTTTTCCTATGTAGTTTCCTACCGTTTTCTAAAGATCTCAATTCCAGTTGTTTCATCTCTGTTTCTATATTCACTACTTCTAGTACAGTTGGTTTAGATTTTGATTTCCATTTTCTGGTAATTGCTTTTTGGCAACCACCATAATTAGACACAGCAAGGCCTTACCATTTTTACACAATTCCAATTCTGTATCATAGCTCAGAAAAATCATCTCAACGATTGTGACACCCGTGCCCTGGCCCAGCAATCAAGGAGCCTCAGTCCTCACCACTAACACCAGTAAGGGGCGTCTCATATAGGAGAAAAGGATAATAAATAATCACAATAATGTGCAATTTCCCTTACGAGCTCACAGAGATCACAGTCAGTCTGGGGCTGGTCGCTCCTTTGCTCTCCAGGTCCCCAATAAGACTCTCCACTGGCACAGCTATAGGGTCCAGATCTCAGCCTAGTGGGCAAGCTAAAACCTCCAGCCCCTCTCTGTCCAACCAGTCCCTGACCAAGTAGCTGACACACACACACACACTTTGAGAAGAGTTTATACAACCACACAGACACTCCTAGGGAAGGCTGGCACAGGTTCTCCAGCTGTGCCCCTTTTTCCCAGACTATATGGTAGTACTAGCTGCCACCACCCACTAATATTTATCAGCTACTCAAAGACCCTTAAAAAGGTGTCCCATTATTACTGTGCAGTATTATTATCCAATTGGTAGTGTAGCCCAGGGCTAAAGCTATTACAGTGGCTTTGTACAATTTTATCAAAGGCATGCATGTACTCTAAAGAGGTTAAATTATCTCTACAAAAATAGCCACAGTTGAAAGGGTTTAAAAATGTTTAATAACAAATGGTCAAAACACAAGACAATACTTTTTACTACACAGTGCTAGTCAAGAGTTCAGAGATCACAGAGAAATACTTAAAATAATTCATTAGTACAGTTCTGACATCACAGAAAAACAGTCTAATCTTTCTAGTTTCTAGCTATTTCTAAGAGAAAACACAAGTCTAAGATAAACTTAGATATAGAGCAAAACAGAGGTGATGAGTTGGATGGTCAAGACAAAAATGCTTAATGCTGTCTGATTTCTCTTTTTAAAATCACATTCCTTGTTCACATTACATCATTCTTCACACTTCCCTGGGTTTCCAGGCTAACAGAAACGACATTTACATTCTTCCCCTGTGGGCAGAAACCAGAGCAATAAAGGGCATTTATGCATCCACATTCTGGCCATTAACTCTGGCCTTACAACAGTAGCAAGAATTCCTTCATCTAGACTGGCTCGAGCCCTGTTTACATCAAAGGGTTACAACATGCTTTACTTGGTCAGTAGAGTGCACTGTTGCTACATTTTTTTTCCAATTCCACATGTAACAGCATTTTTTCCATTTAAGACAACAAGCCTGTGGTTTACATTAATATTTACAGAAGACTGAATTATCTATAAAATTCTATCTGGCTAGGCTGACAGCCTTCACATCCCCCCCCAGAGAACTCAAGCTAGTTTTTCAAGTTACCTTTGAGAAATGCTGCTTGAGGGATTGAGGTCTATCTGAGTATACCTTACCCCGTTCCCTGTCTTGAGAGCCCATCTGCATTGGCACTGATAATCCCACTGCGGTGCTGCACAGACATATCATATGCTTGCAACCCCAGGCTCCATCTTAGCGACTGGCATTTTGCTGGCTGGCTCTGTTTAACCATGTTAGGGGACTGTGATCTGTCATACCAGTGAATTTCATCCCTGGGTTGGAGCCTATGACTGAGATGAACTGCTGGGTGCTCTTCTCCCTCTGAAGAAATCTGGCTAAGTACAGCCCCCGCCCCGTGGTTCGAAGCATCCACCTGTACAACAAATTCTTTGCTACAATCTGGACTGGCTAACACAGGGAGTACTCCCAAATCTTCTTTAAGCTTCTGGAATGCCTGCTCACATGCTGGTGTCTACACTACCTTATCTGGCCTATTCTTCCTTGTCAGGTCCTGCAAGGGGAGCAGCTATGGTACTATAACTGATGACGAACTTTCTGTAGTAACCTGCTGTCCCTACAAATGCCCTCACCTACTTTTTAGTAACAGGTGCAGGCCATGCCTGAATAACTTCCACTTTGGCAGGTTCTGGCCTTATCTTACCACTCTCCACTCTATGTCATAGGTAGGAGACCTCTGCCATACCCACCTGACATTTGCTTGGCTTAATGGTCAACCCTGCTCTCTGTAGTCTGCCCAGCACCTTCCTGACATGCTGAAGGTGCTCTGGCCAGGAATGGCTGTAGATGGCAATATCTAGGTAAGCAAGGGCAAACCCTCCTGATCTACCAGCCTCTGGAAAGTTGCTGGGGCATTCTTCATCCCAAAGGGCATCTTTGTGAACTCATATAAGCCAGTAGGAGTCACAAAAGCTGACTTCTGTTTAGCACTGGGAGTCAAGGGCACCTGCCAGTAACCCTTGGTAAGATCAATGGTTGTAAGATACTTAGCCCCACCCAGCTGCTCTAGGGATCTGCCCTAGGCATGGGGTAAGCATCTGACTCTGTGTGACTATTTAATTTCCTGTAGTCCACACATAACCTGGTGCTGACATCCTTCTTTGGCACCAGCACCACTGGGGAGGCCCAGGGACTGTTGGACTCTTGAATCACCCTTAGTTCTAACATCTCCTATACCTCCTCCCTCGGAGTCTGTTTGACTCTCTCAGGCACTCTATAAGGGGCCTGCCTAATAGGCCTTTGGGGTCTTGTATCCACCTGGTGCTGGCCCAGGTGGGTGCACTCTGTTTTTCCAGTGAACATGTCCCCAAATTCCCGCAACACTATTCGGATTTCTCGAACCTGGATAGGAGATAACTGCTGGGACATTGCTACCCCTTCCACTAAGGTGTCAGCCCGAGCCTCACTGAGGGGATCAGTCCCCAGATCTCCCTCAGACTCTTCCTGCAATCCACTGCAAATGCTCAGCACAAGGGCCTCCCTATCATGGTAAGGTTTCATCATGTTAACTTGGTACAATTTGTGCCCCTGCCTTCTGCCTAGCAGTTCCACCATGTAGTTAACACCACTTACCTTTCTTACCACCTTGTAGGGTCCCTCCCAAGCTGCTTGCAGCTTATGTCTGACAGGAACGAGAACCATTACTTGCTGTCCCACAGCATACTCTCTAGCATTCCTGTCTTACCACACCTTTTTCTGTTGTTGGGCTTCTGCCAGGTTCTCCTGGGCCAAGCCCATGAGTTCCCTGAGCCTTGTCCTGAGGTTTAGGATGTATGCCACAACAGACTCCTTGTGAGACTCGCACTCACCTTCCCACTCATCTCGAATTAAATCTAGAGGTCCCCTCACCCTATGCCCATACAGCAACTCAAAGGGTGAAAAATGATTCCTGGGGAACCTCTCTGTATGCAAATAACAGGTGGGGCAACTATTTGTCCCACTCCCTCTTAAACTGATCTGCAAATTCCCATAGCATGGACTTGATTGTAGAGTTTAACCTCTCAACAAGACCATTAGTCTGGAGATGGTAGGGGGTGGTCTTCATATGCTTCACCCCACAGGACTTCCACAGACTAGTCAGCAGGTCTGACATGAAATTGGCACCTCTGTCAGTCAGTATTTCTTTTGGGAAACCTACCCTGCTAAAAATCTCTAACAGAGCATTTGCCACCTTCTCTGCCTCAATGGGGGACAAAGCCACTGCCTCAGGGTATCATGTAGCATAATCCACTATCACTAGGATATACTTTTTCCCCGTGAAACTTGGGGTACTCAGAGGACCCACAATATCCATAGCTACTCTCTGAAATGGCTCCTCAGTCACTGGCAAAGGCATCAAAGGAGCTCTCACCTTGTCTCCTGCCTTGCCTACCTTTTGGCACTGCTCACAGGTCCTGCAGTACCCTGTTACATCTCTGGAAATTCCAGGCCAATAGAAGTTCTGCATAATACGCCTCTTCGTATGTTTTGTTCCCATATGACCAGCAAAGGTAATATCATGGTCTATGGCTAGAAGCACCAGCGGTAGGCTCTAGGCACTACCAACTGCTGTACTCTCACCTTCTAGCCCTCCCTCAGAGGTCTACTCTCTGTACAGTAACCCTTTGTCCCAGTATACAGATTCTCCCTTTCCTTGAGAATCAGTTGCCTCCCTAGCTACCTGTCTCAGGCCTTGCAATGTAGAGTCTGAGAGCTGAGCCTGACTCAACTGTCTCCTTGTAACCCTTCCCAGCTCCCCTTCCACAGGAAGTCTGGCATCCTCTGACAGTGGTGCCTCACTGTTAGCCTGGGTACTCCTACTCACCTCTACCTTTGCTAGCCTGGGTACTCCTACTTACCTCTACCTTTGCAGTCACTCTGTCCAAGGGACCATCAGTACACCCAATCAGCCATGGCTCACCTTCAGTCTCACTGCTACAGGGTAGTTCCCTCCCTGAAATAACCACCTTACCAGTCCTGGCTGCAAGTATGCAGTCTGTCTGGGTCTCCCCCAGGCTACTAGACTTACCTGCTTGTCTCCAAGCCTGACTGCATGTAACTGCTCAAGCACAGGGTACTGCACTATCAAAATCATTCCCTATCAGTACATCTGCAGGTATATCCTCAAGCACACCCACTTGCTGGCTTCCCTTTTTCACCCTCCCAGTCAAGGTGAACCTTAGCTAAAGGTATTTGGAATGGGATCCCTCCTAAAGCCCTGACTGGAGTAGACTGCCAGGCAAGTAGTGCTCCTCTGTGACCATTGCAGGCTTTACAATGGTTATGTCAGAGGCTGTGTCTCTCTTGGCAATGGCCTCTTTGCCATTAACTACAATAGGATATACCCTCTGGGAGTAGTTTGGTACCCTTGTTGTCCCAAGACAACCTACTATTGGCATTTTAGCTTTCCCACTTGCAGGCTTCCTCACCTTTTGTTCCCCACCTTGCCTCTGTGGACACCTGTATGCCACATGGCCCCACTGGTTCTATTCACAACATTTAACCCTAGCTCCTGGACGTGTACCTGGATTAGTGGCTTCCTCTGCTACTGGCAGATTCTGTTGGGGCAGTCTGTGCAGCCCACCATGGGTTT
Organism: Protopterus annectens; assembly: GCF_019279795.1. Taxonomy (NCBI): domain Eukaryota; kingdom Metazoa; phylum Chordata; order Ceratodontiformes; family Protopteridae; genus Protopterus; species Protopterus annectens. The sequence continues at coordinate 13,563,798 of NC_056750.1, read as the reverse complement.
CTTTAGACCCATGAGCAGTAGGTCCTTTCCTGTGCAGGGCTGCTCTGCTTGGCAGGTATAGGTCTCCCTTATTCCCCAACTCATCTGAAGTAGCACATTGTCTATCAGCTAACCAGATCCTCATGTCCTCAGGCAAAGTGCTAAGGGCTTGTTCCCTCACCAAAAGGTCTGCCAGCCCTTCAAAAGTGGTGACCCGACATCCACTCACCAACCTATCAAAATAAGTGCTCAGTTCAGCAACATATTCACACACACTTTCATCTGCCTTGCATCTATGCTCACAAAACTTTTTCCTATATGTTTCAGGTGTTAGCTTAAACAATTCTAACAAGTGATTTTTAACAGCAGTATAATCAAAACATGCAACGTGAGACATTTTTGGCCAAACAGTTACAGCTTTACCATGTAGTAACGGTGTCAGGAACTGTACCCAGAGCCTTTGGTCAACACTATACTGTTTGCATACCCTCTCAAACATATGAATGAAACTATCAAAATTATCCCCATCTTTAAATTGCGGAAGAAATTTACTGACCTTTTGTGCTTCTGGGGTCCAGTTACTCCCTTCCCCATTACCTCCATGACTCTGGCGAAGAGTCAGCATTTCCCTCTCATGCCTCCTCTGCCGCTCCTTTTCCTCGGCTTCTATCTCCAAATGCCTGGCCTCCAACTCAAGTCTCTTTAGCTCAAGATGGATTTTTAAGTCCTCTGCAGAAAGGCTGAGCTGTCCATTCCCTGAGGGTATTATATCTCCACTGCCAGTCTGATTGTCCTCCTGGGTGCTGTTTTCTGATGCAGCTGTAACCAAGGCTGCAATCAGGTCTGCCTTAGTCTGGTTTCCATGCACCAGTCCCCTAGCCTGGCACATCTCCGCCAGCTGGCTCCTTGTCAACTTTCTATACTCCTCTGCTGACATGCTGCCTGCTAACCCTGACTAACCAAGCTAACAAAAGAAATAAAACAATTGTGATCTGAACTCTGAGTATTCACTCCATGGCTGATTTAGAGTACAAAAGACCTTCAAAGCTCACTGTACACAAGCTACAGGAATTCATTCTACCCACACCACTACAAGCCAATTAGTATTTACATCAAAGGGTCACAACATGCTTTACTTGGTCAGTAGAGTGCACTGTTGCTACATTTTTTTCGAGTTCCACATGTAAGAGCATTTTTTCCATTTAAGACAACAAGCCTGTGGTTTACATTAATATTTACAGCTGACTGAATTATCTATAAAATTCTATCTGGCCAGGCTAGCAGCCTTCACAATGATCACACCAGTTTTACAAACCCAGGATCTCAGATAGTGCATCCCGCAGGGAATCCTTAAAGCCTCCCAACTCACCAAACTCCCAGAAAATATGTTTCAAATTACTTTTCTTCCGCATCACACCTCCAACATTTGCTATCTACCTTAGGAAAATTCTGTGGCGTCTACTTGGGGTACAAAAATATCTATGTAAACATTTCCAAGCAAAAATCCTAAATCTTCTAGATTTTGTTGCATATTTGGGAGACATACATATATTCTCCCATTGTTTCTTTGTGAATTGATTATCTAATCTTTCTTCGTAATCCTTTCTATCCTCCTCTGATTGATTCTTATACCTATCATGCAATATTTTACATGTGCTAATTATTCCTTTTTTTAATTGCAGCTTCTCTTCTAGATTCTGCTAAAAGCTCTACCGGTGCTGGTCTTTTGTTTAGGACCCCCCCCTATTTCTTTCTGTTTGCCTATACTCTGGGCTATGTACAAGCTGGTTTGCAAAGTCCACTGAACATGTGGGAGAAGCAGACAAATGTAGGTTTTGTAAAACCGAATTGGAAACAGTCACACAGCTTGTTGCTGGCTGCGACACACTAATGACAGAGGGACTATATACTGAAAGGCATAATAAGGTGACGAGACTGTTGCACTGTAGATTGTGCAGACATTATGGTATCAAAGTGGCTGATATACACTAGAAACATGAACCACAAAGCATCATAGAAAATGATGAAGTTTATATCACATGGGATCACCCATTACCAACAGATCAAAAGATAGATGCTAGAAAACTGGATATAGTGGTCCAAGAAAAGGAGGAAGTAGCACTGATCATTGAAATTGCTACACCCAGTGACTACAGTGTCTTGCATACAGAGAGACACAAAGTCATAAAATATCAGTATCTGCAGGCAGACATGAGAGCAATGTGGAAGAAAGATACCCAGACAGTTCCAATAGTAGTAGGAGCAATGGGTCTTATAAAAAAGAATTTGCAGTCGTATTTAGATATGTTACCAATACATGTAACTCCATACAAACTGCAGAAGGAGCCTATTCCTTGATAGGGAAGGCAATCTCTAACCTGCAGTCCAAATAAATTCTTGGCGTCTTCCCATCCTATTGTCTTTCCCTCTCTAGCTGTTTGCTCCCAGTACCTTGGTTCTTTTGCCAGTTTTTTCCAATAAGTTCCAGGCCCCTCTTGCCTCTTGTCTGTATCCCTAATTGCAGTCATCCCTATCATCAGAATCTCCTTGCATCATTCCCATGTTGGCGTAGTTCTTAGGATACTTTCTGCTACTTTATACATATAATATTCCGTATGATTATTGTTATTTTCCTTAAAGGCCTGCATCAAAAATCCCACTCTCTCCTTGTTTCTTTAGCTTCCCCCTATTTCAGCATCATCCCTTTTCCCTTGGAATTATAGTTTTCTACTTGTGCTATGTATAGGAGCCTTAACTGTGTAGCTCTGAAATACTCTTCAAATCGGGTACTCCCAATCCACCTTGTTCTATCAAAATAATCATCTTATCTCACTTGAATCTTGCTGTCTTCCCCTCCCAGATAAAGTCCTTCAGATCTTTATTAATTGCTATCCACAACTTCTCATCTAGTTGATAAAAATATGCCTGACCAGTGTACAAGACTAATAAGACTAAAAACAGTTTAACTGCTTGTATCTTACAATCCATATCCATATAACAAAGTTTGCATTTTCTCAGGTTTTGTATCATGTTTTGTGTAGTCTTTTGTCACATATCCTTAGCTGCCACAACAGAATCATTTTAATCCATACTCCTAAATACTTCATTTTATCATGTCCCCATAAATATGGATATTGCTGAACCAGTTCATATGTGGATACATATTTTACCACTATTGCCTTTGTTTTTAGCTTCATTAATTTTGTATCCTGAAAAGATTTGAAACTGTCTCAAAATGTTCCACAACACCGTTATGTCTCTTTCTGGTTTTGTCAGGTATAAAATAACAACAGAAATAAGACCTTTCTGATAATGGTAAAAAACTCAAACAATATAAAAACCACTGTATTAAGCTCATAGTCAGAAACACAACCATGAAATTAAGGTCTAAAGTTTTTAATGTATTGCATTCATCTGTAAAGACTTCATCAGAAACTGTTACAACACATTAACCAAATACCTTATAAATGCAAAATCAACCAATAAACAACTAAAACTAATTATTCAATAATTGTTCAAGTAAGAACAGTATCATTTGTAAAATTTTAGACTTCTGTGTTTTAAAAAACATTTTATATTGACAGCTTAATTTAGTTCTGGGTACCTACCTGCCTTTAATTTGATTTTGCCACTTTGCTTCTTTAACCTCTACTCTGTTTTTAAAATTACCTCCCCTTAAATCTGGTGGGACTGATTCCAACACAGAGAACAAAAGCTTTTTGTATTTTTTTACATTCAATAGAATGCTTGTATAAAATATTCTTTTCATCTTTTGTTTTAATGGAATACTGATGTCCCTTAATTTTCTTTTCTAGGCTCCTTGTTGTCATTCCTACATAAAAGGTATTCAAGCCTGAGTGCATACTAATATGAACCATGCCCACTGACTTACAAGTGTACCTTCCTAGGACTACAGTAGTTTATTTTATATGGTGTAGTAAAATGCATGGTCCTTCAGAAATGAATCTACATGCAGAACAAAACCCACATTTGTAGATTCCTTAGTTTTTAGCAGTCTCTGGTAGGGGCATTTTGGTGCTGTCTTTCTATAATATTGCTTTAAGGCTGTTGGTTCTCCTGTGTACAGATTCACTCCAAACTCCTGTTACTGAATTCACATCTTCCATGCCAAATATTTTCATAAATTCAAATTCTTCAAAAATCTACCCTCCTTTGTTATAATTTCCAAGGCACATCTTCACTGCTGCAAATAAAATTCCAGTCCCTACCTATAAGTAATTCCTTGCTGGAAACAGATTATTTCTCCCAGAATTTTCTTAAGCTCCATTTTAGCATTTTTAGGTAGAATAGAAATGCATGCCAATGTAATCTTCCTCCCTTGCCAGTAGCCCCTTAACACTGTATATCTGCAGTTATATTTTTATCCTGTTCTACCAGTGTTGGACCTCCTCTTGCAATTAATATAAACACTCCTCTTTTCCTTTGTCCCAGATACTCCACTGAATGACCATACTGAAAACCTTTCTTTATCAGATTCACATGTTAAGTTCTTTCCAAGTGTGTCTCCTGTTACATAGCTATTTGCACTCTACATTTTTAACATAGTTCATTATTCTTTCTTTTTTGTATTTATCTGTGAGACCATTCAAATTTAAAGACATTACAGAAAGCTTCATTATATTAAAAAGTTATTATTCTCACCTTTTATGTATAACACCTTTTTTGTTAAACGTCTGGTTCCAGCTTTTGAGTTAACATGCATACACTGTTTGGCAGTTGAACTTTTATATAGTTTCTTGTCATATCTATTTGAGCTTATATCATAGGAGGTTACTAGGCTAATGGCCTTGGGGCCCTTACCAGCCTAGCCAAGAGTTTATCCTCATAAAGCAACCTTAGTCCGCACCTTTTGCCCCTATCAGTGAGAGACACAGCTGGAACCTCTGGGACAAATTTGTGGTTTCCCATCCACTCATTAAGCTTGTGCTTGAAGAGGATCAGTGAGGTACTCTGTTTGACGTGTATGGGAAGTCTGTTCCAGAGATGGGACAGCCTCTGGGAGGCAAACCTGTCTCTCCAGCAGGTTTCGTTGATGTTGCATATTAGATTCAGGCCTTTCGAGAGGGTAATGCATGAGGAGTTAGACTTGTGGATATGGAGCATCTCTAGTAGGGCAGGGTCAGAGATTGCCTTGTAGGTGAGACAAAGATTACCCCTGAGCAATCTGTACAATACAGAGTAGAGTGATAGTGATTTGAGCCTGTCCGCATAGGACAGGTGTTGGAGGCCATAGATTCTCTTTGTGAGATATTTATGTGGCCTTTCCAGTTGGTGCATATGTTTGGAGAGGTACATACCAAACAGGGTGTTATACTCAATTACTGCTCTAATGAAGGAGGAGTATAGAGAGGTAATAACCACCTTTTTTCTGGATGCAGTCCCTTTACTTATGAGATGAACCAAGTAAAGGCTTTTCTGACCACTGCTGCTACATGATGGTCAAATGTAAGATTGTTGTCAACCTGAGTACCCAGGTCTGTCACCATGAGTTGTGAACTTAGGGGGTTGCCATTGATGTAATCACTAGGGGCCGTGTTTTTGCCAAATGGTATGACGATACATTTGTTTTGCATTTAACTTGAGGCCATGACTTTGGCACCAGTCATTAGTTGTTGTGAGACCCGCTTGCAGTATGTTGACATAATTTGGGGAGTCAGTGACAGCAGCCAACTTACAGTCATCCGCACACTTGGTCAGCCACAGCCCTTTTGTCTTTGCCTGGACCTCTGAGAAGTAGATGCCAAACAGTAGGTGTCCCAGGACAGATCCCTGGGGAGCCCCACTAGTGAGAGGTCTGCTATCGGAGATGGAGGCAACTATTTTGACCTTGTGGGTCCTGTCGGTGAGCCAGTTGGCCACCCATCTGAAGAAATAGGGATTTATGTGAAGTTGTGTTAGCTTTTCAATGATCCCCGAGTGGGAGATTGTGTCAAAAGTCTTGACAAGTCAAGGTAAGCTGTTTGTACTGACTTTCCCTCATCCAGGGCCATAGTGACAGTCTTGAAGGAGTCAACCAGGTTCAAGAGGCAAGATCTGCCCTTGATTCCAAACTGGGTGAAGTCAAATGCTTGGAGCTTGCCTATGTCCTTGTTAATGAGATCCATAAAAATACGCTCCATGGCTTTACAGATTATACTCGTCAAGCTAATGAGGTGATAGTTTCCAGGATCAGTAGTGGTACCATCTTTGTGCAAGGGGATGACAGTGGCAGTTCTCTACTCTGCTGGAATGAAACCTGTACTTAGGCTGTGGTTGAATAGTGTGTTCAGTGGCAAAGCTAGTTCTTGTTGGAGATGGTGCAGAATACAGTCTGGGATACTATCAGGGCTTATGGAAGCTGTGTTCTTTGCCTTGGCACATCTTACAAAACTTTTTGTTTTATTGAAAGACCTCAACAAAAAAAAAAAAAAACAAACCCCTATTACCCCCTAAAACCTATTAACTTAATACTAACACACAAAACTATGTACATCTTTAAGTATTGAAGTTTGACCCCCCCCCCAGTAGGAACAAATGTACGAAACTGACAGCCACACACACAGGCATGAGCTAACCTGAAGGAAAGGTTATCCATGCTAAGATGCATGCTGCAGCCTGTTCTTCTGCTAAGTGCTAACTGGTTTTGCCTTATCTTTATAGCTCTCCCAGTTGGGAAAACTGCTGAATGCTTTCAGAGAACATTATCTCCTAGCCAGTTTCTCTTTTATTTATTTATTTACATTTGTTTACCGGGAAATTCGGACTGGACGCAGGTCCTTTTTCAGCGGATGCCCGGGGAGAAAAGCTCCACATCATGTACATGATAAATAGAGATACAAAGTTGCAGCAATAGTAAACAGCATTACAGGTTGTTGGCTTTAATACAATAACAAGATATTGATTATCAACAGTATATACAGTAAATGTTGCAAGTTAAGATAGTTTCTTGTTTATAATATTAGTAACAAAGTTGTCAGACAAGATTTTAAAGTATGTAAAGACAACTAGCTAATTCTGACTGTGGTTAGTAGTGGCGGTAGTATAGTTGGGTTAAGAGTCTAGGTGGGGGGGTGTTAGTCTGGATTAGAACAAGGGCAAAACCAGTGCAAATTTAAGTGGAATTTGAGCGCAATCTTGAAAAGGCTGCTGGAAGGTAGAGTAGTTATAGAGGGTGGAAGATTGTTCCAAAGTTTAGATATGGTACATGAAAATATGGCTTCTCCTGCTGAGTTTTTGGGTTTGATAACAGTGAGTTGATTTTTGTTGCTTGATCGTAGGGGCCTAGTGGAGTGATAGGGTTGGAGAAGGGTTTGAAGGGAAGGGATGTTATGGGGTTGGTTAATAAGTATATGAGCGAGGGTGAGTTGATTAAAATGAAGGAGTTGTGGGAGTTCCAGCCAGTTTAGTTCTTTAAGGGAGATACAGTGATGGCTGCGGTAGGAGGTTCCAGTGGAAAATTTAGCAATTTTGTTGTAACAAGCATCCAGCTTGTGTAGGTCTGTCTGTCTAAGGTTGGTAAGTATGGGGGATGCATAGAGTAAGGTGGAGATTAGCTGTGAATTGGCTATGGAGATTCTAGCCGCCTTGGTTAGGAACTGGCGGCTTCGATATAATGCACCAAGTTTCTTGTGAACTTTTGTTATTGTGAGAGATATGTGGGTGTCAAATCTAAGTTTGTTTATTTCCACGCCAAGTAATTTTGTGTGTTGTGATGGAGAGATGATGGTATTGTCTTTGGCAAGAATGTTGAAGTGGGTGGTTTTTTGGGTGGCTTTGGAAGGTTGGAACAGGAGACATTTTATTTTACTTGAGTTGAGTAGGAACTGAGCATTGGATAGCCACCTTTTTACAGAAGAGAAGGATTCCTGCATGATTTGTTGTAGTTCTGGTAGAGTGAGGGCAGAGCAGATGAGAATAGCTTCATCTGTGTACTGTATAAGAGATGCTTGTGTGGTGGCAGTATGTAGGTTGTTAGTGAAAAGTGAGAATAGCAGAGCGCCAAGGATAGACCCTTGGGGAGCTCCAAGAGTAACTGGGAGGTGAGGTGATAGGTTATTGTCCCAGATTACTGATTGCTGGCGTCCATGTAGATAGCTGTGAAACCAGTTGCAGGCTGATTGTGAGAAGGAGATGTTGGGGAGAGTAGAGAATAGTAGCTCATGAGATACCATGTCAAAGGCCTTTGAGAGATCTAGAAATATGGCAGTAGAGAAGATGCCATTGTTTTTGTGATGAAGTATAGTGTTGGTGAAGGAGGACAGAGCGGAGGTAGTACTGTGATATGGCCTGAAACCATGTTGGGTTTTGTAGAGGAGATTATCTAGGAGGTAGTTGGAGACCTAGGTGTTGATACATTTTTCAAGTATCTTGGAGAGAGGGGAGAGGATAGCAATGGGGTGGTAATTGGAGAGGTCGGTGGAGGGGGGTGCCTTTGTGTAAGGGAATGATGTGGGATATTTTCCATATCGAGGGAATATAGCCTTCTTTTGATGTGAGGTTTGAGCCAGGTTTCAGTTAGGAAGAGAATATCTGGGGAATATATGCTTATGCTGGCATGTAGTTCTTGGATTTTATTGCATATGCTTCTGATGTTTAGGGACATTATAAGTAGGTCTGTTGTTTATTTGTTCGCTAGGAGTTGAGTTGTGGGGGGTTGCTTGGACTTGGGTTTGTGGTTGGGTTGGATTTGGGAGAACCAGGGTTTGGATGGATGTCTCCAGCGAGGGCTAGTTTATAGAGGGTGTTTAGGATATGTTTTATATACATAGTAAATAGGTTCGTAGGTAGGTACTAGGCTATCAGCCCTGGGGCCTATACAAGCCCAGCCAAAAAGGTACCCTGGCTTTTGCCACCCAAGAAAATTATGTTCCTGTGCCACTGTCAAGCAGAGCCACAGAGGTGATCCCCAGGATAAATGTCCTATTTCCCATCCAATCATCAAGATTTTTCTTGAAGAGTGCTAATGAAGAGCTTTGTTTGATATAGGTAGATAGTTTATTCCAGAGTATGGGAAGTCTCTGGCACAGGAATCTATCCCTCCGGCATGTTCTGTTTATTGTGGTGACAAGGTTTAGGTCCCTAGAGCGTGTAGCTCGGAGGGATTGGGATTTCTTTAAGTGGAGCATGTCCAACAGCTCTGGGTTTGACATAGCTTTGTGTGTTAGGCAGAGATCACCTCTGAGTAGGCGATATGCGACAGAGTAAAGCTGGAGTTTTTTGAGACTGTCTGCGTAGGGCATCTGTTTGAGGCCAGTAATCCTCTTTGTGAGGTATTTCTGTGGCCTTTCCAGTTGTTGTAGATAACTTGTGAGATACATACTAAAAGGGACGTTGTACTCAATAATGGGTCTAATGAGTGATGAGTAGAGGGGAACAATGACCTCTTTTTTTCTGGATGAGAAACCTTTTGTGATGAGGTGTGCCACATAGAAGGATTTCCTGACTACTGTGGCGATGTGATTATCAAAGGAGAGACTACTGTCCACCTGTGTCCCAAGGTCTCTTATCACACTTTTGGTGTTGTGTACTACCGCCTATGTTGTAGTTCATGGGTACAGAGTTTTTACCAAAGGGGATGACAATGCACTTTTTGGCATTGAGCTTGAGGCCATGGCTTTGACACCAGGCATCTGTCTCAGTGAGGCCCTTTTGTAGGATGTCCACATTGTTAGGAGTTTCGATTATGGCTCCTAATTTGCAGTGAGATTGGCATAAAGGATAAATTGCTTATGGTATCTTGGGGATATTTTATTTTTGAGTGTGTTGGGTGTTTGGTAATGGAGTGTGTGTATTGGGAGGATGTTTAATCAGCCAATCACTCTCCACTAGACTGTAACCAATTTCTCTTTATCAGATTGCTTTCATGGAGACATGAGGGCCAGATACAGAATTGCTACTAAGCATACATTCATTTGCTAGAAAAAAGCCTCATAATATTCAGTATTCTTTTTCATTTAATTGCTTTCTCTTAAAGCTTGTTACTAAATCAATCTAAGGTCCTTAATGCCGTCATTCTCCCATGCATGAATGAGGAACAGCACATTAATTTTTCTTTTGTCGTGCTCTTTTAACCAGGCTTTTTTTAAATTTTACATTGCAGTGCCTACATTTTTTATAACTCACAAAAATAAAGAGAGAAAGGAAAAAGAAAGTGGCACCTATTCACAATCCCCATTACACTTAAAAATAAATGAGAAAACCGAAAACCTTACTTTATAGCATACAAAGAAGACCATACACCACAAAAATAGTACCATTAAGAAAAAATGATTTCTTTACTTACAGATAACACCACTCTATTACACTCCCCAAAGCATTTTTCCGAACATTAATGACATGAAGTAGAGCATATTCTTTAGAGTCTTCCACAAGTCCAACAAATTCTGAAGAAGTCCAGTATTTCCAGATTTTCTTGTCCTGTCACATTTCACAAATATACGTATTGCACTGTAATCCCACATTATTTTCTCCTTAGCATGTACTTCATCAAAAAATTATTTTGTCCCTCCAGGGAAGAATACCTTGAAGGCAGCTGGGTACAGCAGTTTGAATCTCAAACCTGGTCTCGACATTCCCTGAATAGTGGAATGAACTTACTCCTCTTCTGCCTGGTGTACAATGAGTAAACATTCTCCACAAACACTCTGCTGTCTCCCACTTGTAGTATTTTGTCCTTCTGCCACAGTTTTGTCAGAATCAACTCCTTCTGCTGGTAGGATTGCATCTTTGCTATTAAAGTTCTAGGTTGCTTTCTCATAGACAGGTTTGGAGTGAAATACCAGTCCAGTTTCTTATTTATGGTTTTGTAAAATTAATGTAGTCTGTTCCTTCCAGCTTCTCTGGTATAGTTGCAAATCTCAGGTTTTCTCTACGTGCTCTGTCCTCTAATTGTATCATGTTTTTTAAACATCTCTTTCTGGCAGTCTCATATTCAGCCAGCCTTTTCTTCATTTCAACCTCTGATTTTTACAGTTTTATCACCTTGTCTGAGTATCTGTTTAAAGCTTCTTCCATTTTTCAGCCTTTTGTTGTTTGTGGTGATATAAGCCATCAATGTTACATTTATTTTAACCAGGTCTTTGTGTAGTTGCCTTATATTGTCCTGTAGATTACTAAAAATCATGTCTGGAGGTTGCATTGCTTTTTGCTGAACAACTGTAGAACTTTCTCCAGTCAGTGTTTCTTCCTCACTTTCTGTAGCTGATTTATTTCCAGGTGCTCTGTATTTCTTTTTTCTTGGCATTCAGGCAGTACACTTTCTAGCCAGTTACTGAAATGTACCCATAAACAAAAACGTCTACTGGCCTTCTCGGTTGAGTTTCTATTTTCACACTGGGAGAGCTACAGTCAAGCTGTTACTCAATGTGCAGCCATCTTGGAAGTCCTATCAGTTCTTTCACTTGATCTTTCGCCAAAGGACACATCTAATCATGTCCCTTCTTTAAAATAATTTCTTGTATTTTGTCTTAAACCTCTGTTTATTTAAAACACATTACTTTTTTATTATTATTTTATGAGCTGAGTTTTATCTTGTAGTCATAGTCTGAACTCTGAATGTGAACAGACAAAAGTACTCACTCTGTGTGTAATAAAGTGTTGGTTTGAACGAACGATGCAGTGAATTTTGGATTTTTTTCTTGTTTTGTTTTTTAAGTCAAGAGCCAGGTGTTTTCTCATTGTATTTTTATTATTGTTAGAACTAAGCCAACACAGGAATAAAGAAAGGAGATTCTGCTGATAGGGATAACTGCAGTTAGGAATACACAGAATAAGCACGATGGAGCTGGAATTTACTGGAGAAAACTGGCAAATGAGCAAAGGTACTGGGAGCAAATAACTAAAGAGGGAAAGGTAATCGAATGATAAGAGGCCAAGAATTTATTTGAACTGCAGGCTAGAGATTGCCTTCCCTGTCTAGGATTGATATCAGAGTATAGGCAAAGAGCAAGAGGAGTAGAGGCATCCTAAGTGAAAGGCCAGCACTGGCAGAGGTTTTAATAGCATGTGGAATGGAAACTGCTGTTAAAAAGGGATAATTAGTAGGATATACAAAAACTGCATAATAAACATAGGAATCAATCAGATAATGTTAGATGGGGTTGGGAAGAGAGATTGGATAAGCAATTCACAAAGAAACAGTGCAAGGATATACAGTGGATATAAAAAGTTTACACACCCCTGTTAAAATGCCAGGTTTTTGTGATATAAAAAATTGAGACCACAATAAATCATTTCAAAACTTTTCCCACCTTTAATGTGACCTATAACCTGTACAATTCAATTGAAAAACAAACAAATCGGTTAGGGGAAAAATATAAAAAATAAAAAACGTACACTAAGCTGGTTGCATAAGTGTGCACACCCTTAAAACTAATGCTTTGTTGTGTGTGCACACCCTTAAACTAATATTTTGTTGAAGCACCTTTTGATTTAATTACAACGTTCAGTCTTCTTGGGTACACACCTGCCATCAATTAAAGAGAATTTGATTAACCCCAAATAAAGTTCAGCTTTCCTAGTAGGATTTTCCAGACATTTACTCAGTTCCCTGCTACAGTAAAAGCCATGGTTCACAGAGAGCGTACGAAGCATCAAAGGGATCTTATTGCTGAAAGTATCAATCAGGAGAAGGGTACAAAAAAATTTCTACAGCATTGGATATACCATGGAACACAGTGAAGACAGTCATCAAAATGTGGAGAAAATATGGGACAACAGTGACATTGTAAAAAAAACTGGACGTACCTCCAAAATTGATGAAAAGACGAGATGAAAACTAGTCAGGGAGGCTGCCAAGAGACCTACAGCAACACTGAATGAGCTGCAGGAATTTCTGGCAAGTACTGGTTGTGTACTACATGTGACAACAATCACCCGTATTCTCCATATGTCTGGACTATGGGGAAGAATTGCAAGACAGAAGTCTTTTCTTACACAGAAAAACATCCAGGCCCAGCTAAAATTTGCAAAACAATACATCAAGTCTCCAAAGTCTGATGAGACCAAGGTTGAATTTTTTGGCCACAATTCCAAAAGGTACGTTTGGCACAAAAACAACACTTCGCATCAAGTGAAAAAACACCATCCCCACAGTGAAGCATGGTGGTGGCAGTTTCATGCTTTAGGGTTGCTTTTCTTCAGCTGGAACTGGGACTTTAGTCAGGGTGGAAGAAATTATGAACAGTTCCAAATACCAGTCACTTTTGGCCCCAAAACCTTTAGGCATCTGCTAGAAAGATGAAGAGGAATTTCACCTTTCAGTGACAGTGACTCCAAGCATGCATCCAAATCAACAAAAGATTGGCTTCACCAGAAGAAAATTAAAGTTTTGGAATGGCCCACCCAGAGCTCAGACCTAAATCCAATAGAAAATCTTTGGAGTGACCTGAAGAGGGCTGTGCACAATAGATGCCCTCGCAATCTGACAAATTTTGAGTGCTTTTGCAAGGAAGAGTGGACGAATATTGCAAAGTCAAGATGTGCCATGTTGATAGACTCCTACCCATGAAGACTGAATGCTATAATTAAATCAAAAGGTGCTTCAACAAAGTATTAGTTTAAGGGTGTGCACACTTATGCAACCAGCATATTGTAAGTTTTGTTTTATTTTTTATATTTTTTCCCCTAACAGATTTGTTTTTCAATTGAATTGTACAGGTTGTAGGTCACATTAAAGGTGGGGAAAGTTTTGAAATAATTTATTGTGGTCTCACTTTTATATATCACAAAAACCCGGCATTTTAACAGGGTGTGTAAACTTTTTATATCCACTGTATGTATGGCTTTCAAATATACAACAAAGTCTAGAAGATTTAGGATATTTTCTTGGAAGTGTTTGCATAGGTGTTTTTATACTCCATGCAGACTCCAAAGAATTTTCCTCAGATAGGTTGCAAATGTTGGAGGTGGGATAGGGAAGAAAGAGGTAATTGTGAACATATTTTTGGGAGTATAATGAGCTTGCAGACTTAATTCCCTGCATACTACTCTGTCAGAAATACTGGATAAGCTAGTTGGTTTAACTAAGGAAATAGTTTTTTGAGTTGTAGACATAGCAAGTCTTTGCCGAGTTTAATTCTGGTGGCTGTCAAAAAAGTTGCTAGAAAATTATTATTTTATTATTTTATATTTGTTAACTGGGAAAGTCAGACTGGACACTTGTCCTTTTTCAGCGGAGGCCTGGGTAGAAGAGCTCCAAGTATAGAGTAAATATTACAGTAGACAGTAGAAATGCAGTTGGATTACATGAATATGATATATATAGATAGATAATATATATATATATATATAGATAGATAACATGCATACATTTTTAAGTCTATAAATTATCCTGTTGAAAAATAATACCTTACAAAGACAGAGTTTAAACATTAAACACTACGGAATTGTTGGGTTATATATACATTGTAATAATGCAGGTAGGGTGAGATTTGTGTCAGTGATAGAGTGGATATGAAGAGTTATGAGAAGAGGGGAGAAGGGGTAGGTAGGTGGCAAAGGTCAAGTTAGGGTAAGTAGGAACGTTGTAGACATGAAGAGGATGAAGACTAAAGCTAAGGGTGTTAGTGGTAGTAATGGAAGGTGGGATGTATAAGAGGTCAGTTGGATTAAGGAAAGGAAGAGGACATTTAGTGGGAGAAACAGAGATTTGAGAGGAAAGTGTCACTGGAATAGTAGAACAAGGAAAAGGTGAGGTAGTGGAGTTGGGTCGAGTGAATAGAGAGGGAGAAAGATGTATTAGTAGGCTGAAATTACTAATTGGAGATTAGTCAGGGATAGTGCAGTTACATAGCCAGAGATGTAGATGGGATTTTAAGACTTTTTTGAAGGGGTGAGGGTAGTTATTGCTGTGATGTTGGGAGGGAGGCTGTTTCACTGCTTACCAACAAAGTTGCTGTAGAGGGAAGTGCCAGTGGAGTTATTGGCTTTGGTTACTTCTAGAAGGAGTTTCAGATTTAATCGTAAAACTCTAGTTCTGGCACGTGGTTGAGGCAGCTTTTGTAGAGCAGGGATTTTGTCAGGGGAGTGAAGAAGCTTGTGGGTTGTTATAAGTTGGTTATAAAGAAAACGTTGGGAAGTTCCAGCCAACTAAGAGTTTTTAGTGGAGTGCAATGATGGGGTCTATTGGGCATATTTGTTGCAAATTTGGCAGTTTTATTATAGCAGTTTTGAAGAATGACAAGGTCTGATTTTCTGAGATTTGTGAATATTGGCGATACATACAAGAGTGTGGAAATAAGGTGGGTATATGCAATGATGACTCTGGTGGAGTCCATTAGGAACTTTTTGTTTCTGTATAGCATGGCAAGTTTTTTATGCACTTGTTTTACAGTGATGGATATATGTATGTCAAATTTCAATTGGCTGTATATAATAATCCCTAGTAGTTTTGTGTGGGTAACCGGTGATATCATTGTGCTGTTAATGGAGGTAATGTTAAAGTTAATATTATGGGAGGAGTGTTGTGTGGGAGAAAAAATTAAGAGCCGAGTCTTATTGGGGTTTAGTTTTAGTTGTGAATCTGAGAGCCAGTGTTCGACAGCAAGAAAAGAGGATTGTGTTTGGTGGTGGAGGGTCTCAGGAGAGGGAGAGGCGCAGAAGAGTGTGGAATCATCTATGTATTGTATGATGGAGGCATGGAGTGTGGCTGTGTGTAGTTTGTTGGTGACGATAGAAAACAGTAGTGGCCCAAGAATGGAACCTTGTGGGACCCCTGGTGAGACTTCCAGGAATGAGAAGAGTTCCTGTTGCCATCTGACTGCCTGTTTGTTAGATAATGTCTGAACCAGGAAGTGGTGGATGGGCTTAGATTTAGTTCTGCAAGTGTGTCGATAAGTTTGTTGTGGTTTACCATATCGAAGGCCTTGGAAAGGTCGAAGAATATGGCTGAGACGTAGTTAACATTGTTTCTGTGTTTATTGACTCTTTGTGGGAAGGACATAAGAGCTGTAGTGGTGCTATGTGAAGGTCTAAAGCTGTGTTGTGTTTTAGTTAGTAGATTATGAGAGTCAAGGAAAGTCATGATTTGTGTGTGTACACATCTTTCAAGGATTTTGGATAATGGAGAGAGTATGGCTATTGTTCGATAGTTAGTTCTTTGGAGCTACCTTCTTTGTAGAGTGGGGTGATACAGGCAATTTTCCCGAGGTGGGGAACTAAGCTTTCAGTTATAGAGCAATTGATGAGGATTGTTATGGGAAATGCAATAGCATTAGCAGCAATCTTTAAGAATTCAGATGGTAGATTGTCTGCGGAGAGAGCTGTAGGTTTGAGTTTAGTAAGCACCTTTTTAATAGTGGAGACTGGGACAGGTTGCTGTGAGAAGCCCACATCCGTAGTGTTGAGGTTGGGTGGTTTGTTGTTGGTTGGGGTGAATATGATTTACCTAGGGTTTGAATGGAGTCTGTGAAGAATTTGCTGAACTGGGTCACTATGTTTGTTGAGTTGTCAGAGCTAACAGGAATTAGGGGAGCTAGCTTTACCTGGATGGAATAGATTGTTTATGGCTGTCCAAAATTTTTAGGATTGTTCTGATTTCGGTTTTGAGTACTGTGGTTATAGTTTGTTTTATCAGTCTTAGTTTCTTTGCTTTGTTCCTGAGTTCAAGATATTTTTGTTTCAGTGTCGGTACCTGTCTTTTTCCAGTTAGCCCAAGCTTTATCCCTGTTATATAGTAGTGATCTAGTCTCCTTGGATAACCAGGGAGCATAGTTAGATTTAATTTGAATGGTTCTGGAGGGTGTGCGGTGGTCTAGTATTGAGAGGAAAGTTGAGTTATAGTACGATACAGCATCGTCCTTGTTAAGTGTTCTCATGAGGTGCCAGTTACAATTTGATAGAGCGGTAGTGAAGCTATTGGGGTTAACAAATTTTTTTACTTATCTTTTGGTAGATGGTAGAATTTACTGTATGGGTCTGACTTCTGATTAGGTAGGTTGGGAGGTGGTCACTAAGGCTGTCAGAGAGGCATCTGGTTTGACTGATGTCTGGCCTGTTTGATAGTATCCAATCAAGTATTGATTCCCTTCTTGTGGTTTAAGCGACTGTGGTTGAGTCATGGATAAGCTGAGAGAACCCGCAGAGGTTTAAGAAGTTAGTAGGTTTAGAGGCATTGCAAGGTTGCCACTCGATGTTAAAATCCTCTAGCGTTATGGTCTCTTGTGGTAGTGACGTAGATGCCCAGTTGAGTAGGTTTTCTACTGTGTCAATATTATTACTGGGTGGAAGGTAGCCAATTAGGTTAATAGTTTTTTTGTTGTTCAGGTGTAGTTTAGTGAGTATTATTTCAGCTGTTTTTAGAGTAGGTACTGGAGGGCTTATTATTTCTATGTTTAACTGGTTCTTGAATAAGATAGCAATGCCTCCACCTTTTTTTTCAGTTCTTTCGTTAAGTAGAATGTTGTAGCCTGGAGGAATTAAGTCATTGTTAGTTACTACTGGTTTTAGCCATGTTTCAGTAAGCACCACTATTTCGGGAGAGTAGTGGGAGAAATGTGCATGTAGGTCGGAGATTTTGTTTGTTATGCTTCTGATGTTAATATTATGTATGAGCAGGTCAGAGGGCTTTCTCAGAAGATGTTTAGTGAGGTGGGTTGGGACTTGTGTTGTTGAGTACTTGTGTAGTGATGGGACCGGGGTTTGGATGCACATCACCACAAAGGGGTATTTTGGATACGAGTTGTATTATGGTGTGGAATAGGTTAGTAATATCTATGTGGTATTTTATTGTGGGAGTGCTGGCCTGGATTGCTGGAAGTGGGTGGATTGTGATTAGATAAAATGGAGGAATGTAAAATATGGAGAGATGAATGTAGACGGCATGAATATTAGGAGTAATGATAGAGTTAGTAGTGACATGGTGAGGAGGTGTTCTGGGAGTAGTGAGGTAGTATGAAGAGGGTTATTGAAGTTAGTGGATTAAGTAAAGACAGTTGAATTGGAGTTGTGTGTGGGGATGTGTGTGGTGAGTGAGAGCTATATTAGAGGTTTGTGTAGTGGTGTTAGTAGGAAGGATAAGTCTTGTGTTGGGTAATAGGAGGAAAAATTAAGAGTGTAAGTTTTTGAAGTGAGTTAGTAGTAGTAAAGATGGTGCTGGCCTTAGAAGGAGGAGACTGTAGTTGTTGACTAGTGAGTGGTTGAGGAGGTGGGCAGAAATGTCTGTTGGGTGTGTGTCTGTGTGTGTGCTGGAGAGTGCTGATTCACCTGGATGGAGATGTGGGTGTGGTTAGAGTGAATAAATCAAATGAAAGTGGAGGTGGGAGGGAATAGGTGTAGGATAGGGGAGCAGAGTGAGCCCAAGCATAGTGGGTTAGCCTGAGTTTCAGCTTGCTGTTTTGTGAATAAAAGTAAAATAAAACAATCTCCCCACTTTGCAGAGAAGTACAGGAGTAGCACTTATGAGCAGGTAATTTTGTACAAAACTATTACATGCAGTTTATTCTCAGAAGCCCTGAGTGTAGCCAAGAGGTATATAATTGCAGCTATGAAAGAGTTTATAATATCGGAGGCTGTGAATGTTATTCTAGGTATGTTTGCCAGTCAATGAAGTATCCTAGGGACCCATAATTGATAAGAACATGAATGGGGCAATTAGTGAGGAGCAGTTACAGCCCAGATTGGTGTTCACTGGATGGAGGGTAGGGACTCTGGCATTCCTGGTAGCACGCTCTTTACAACAGTGATAAGGAGCAGTACAATTAACAAATTATGGGAGTCAGTGCTACAACATACTTGTATATGTAGCTGTATTCTATTCTGTTCAAGATGTGGAGGGGAGCCGATCTTTACGAAGGCTTTTTTTTTTAGTGTGAAACTGTCTTCAGCAGTGACTGGGTAGAACTAGAACTAGATAACAGAGAAAGGAAGAGGGTTAAGGTTAGGTACCACAACAATATTAAAGGAAGTAGGGTAAGGCAGACTATCTAATTAAATACATGCTATGAGATAACAATACCTTTGTATGGTGAAACCAAGTTTGCACTAGAGTACAGTTCACGTATTGCCTGCTTACAGTTCTCAGCATGCAAGGGAAAGTTTCCCTGCTGCCTCAGTATACAACCAGCTAAAACACGATAGCAGCAGTAGTCTCTTGTACTGGTTCACAGTTCATAAATGCGGCAAAGCTCCACATAACATTAAAACATTGCTCAATGTTAACAGAGTTCTATTAATACAAGCATCAGTAGGTATTCTGCATTATCACAGAGATGCTAGGCTATAGACATTTTAACACAACATATGACCTTAAAATGCTGCTACAGTTATTTACTAGCTTAGGTATGCATTGTACCAGTTATAACACACTAGGACCTCTAAGCAGTCTGTACTACAACAAGACTGTAAGATCATTCTTTAAATTGTACAAACATCAGTCGGTCTTAAGTTTGTATTATGCCAATTAATTAAAATGGAATTGAACGTCTAAACCAACTGTACTAGAAGTAGTGAATTTAGTAACAGAGACAAAAGAACTGGAAGTGGGATCTTTAGAAATGGGTAGGAGCAAATTACACAGAAAAAATGGGAATTGTGTGAACAGTAGATGCAGAATAACGGTTTGGAGGAGGATTGAAGTTTAAAGAAAGGTAGGAATTGCATGAGTTTTGTAATATTTGTTGGACATGACAGTATAGAAGATTATATGTAATGTATAATGTTTGCAATTAAAAATATGTCAATATGATTTGTTTTCATGTATATAGATGTATGATTTCCCATGTCATAAGTGATAATTTAGTAAAGATGTTTCTTGTTTATAAAAAAATGTTCAACTCAGGTTACAGCTTCTCTACAGTTAAAGTGCAGTTTGCAGCCATTTACAGCTTTCATGTTAGCCAGAAGCCTACTGTCCTGACTACTTAAACTTTGGAAGATCTTTGTCAAAGGGATATTTTACTGCAGCCTCCAGTTAAGGAACTTCTGCCTGCATGGGATCTCAGTTTTGTGCTGGACACCTTAATGAAACCTCCATTTGAGCTGGCATTGTTTGACACATTGAAGTTTCTGTCCTGAAAAACATATCTAGTGACCATCACTTCTACAAGGAAAGTATCAGAATTATAGGCCCTATCTGCTTCAGTCCTTTATTTATTGTTTCATAAAGACAGAATGTCACTTTGTACCAATCCCTCCTTTCTTCCCAAAGTAGATTCGGAGGCAAACACGAACCAGCCAGTTCACCTACCAGTATTATTTTAAAGTCATTCAAATAAATGTGAATATATCCTGCACAGTCTGGATGTGCATAGGCAATTTAGATTCTGCCTTGCAGATCCATATCTTTCAGAAAAGTCTTGCAGCTGTTCGTGTCCTTTGCAGTCAACAAATTGGGGACAAGTGTCTAATGTCGCTCTATTTCTCACACATTGTATACATACATATATATATATATATATATATATATATATATATATATATATATATATATATATACATATATATATATATATATATATATATATATATATATTATACTCCATTCCCAAGTTGCATTGGCAACATGGTCTACCTTGCATACTTTTTATAGCATTTCAAATTAGATGCTATATCAAGGTCTAGGGCTTTTGTAAGAGAAACTATCCTCATGGTCCTCATCCCCATGATATCAACCAGGTATCTTGTTGCTTGGAATTCTTATCCATAAGTCAGATCAGCTAGACCAAATTAGTAGAATACAGTAGTCATGTGCTTACCATAATGCCAGATCCTTTCATTCACATCCGTCCAATACGATGACTCTTCCTTCTCTGTTCCTCCTACCAAAGTGTCACCTTGTAAGACCTGATTAATATTATCCTGTCATCATGCACTGCCTAGAATCCTTTTTCATGATTTGGAACCAAACTTGATCTGTAGTATCTGCACACACTAAGGCATTGTAGAAAAATAATTGTTAAAGGAGCTTGAGGCTGGAGCACTAGTTTTTCCAAGTTAGAGCCGACAGGCAGCTCTGGGAACTATAAGTCATATCGGACAGGTATGAATAAGAGGATCTGGTATTATGGCTAAGTACATAATTACCTTATCCTGTTAATTTTGTAAAAACTGCCATTATTTGCATCAACAAGCATTTTCTGAACAATGCAAAGTATGAAATTGTAATGTCTGGCATTATTTACTGACCGTAATCCTCAATAATGTACCAGAAAATCAAAAGTTTTATGAGGGACGGGGAAAAAATATGAGGCAAAATCAGGGATGTTCTATACAATCAGAAACAGCTGATAAGTAAAGCAGCCTGAAACAAAGTGTTCTGGCAGAAGGTAAAGCACATTTTAAAAGATGTTAAGACACTTTGTTTTGCCTCACTTTTTGTTTGCATGTGTGGCATGAGTGAAGTCCTAGCGGCTTTTAAAAGCTATTCTACCTTCTGACGCTGTTCTGTGCCTGTAGACACCATCCACTGTTAATCTGTAACACAAGACCTGATCTTAATAGCACTTGGTTTTCCTTAACAAGGTTTTGCTCAGCGTCCGTAAGTGCTGTTGAGACAGGGAAGCACCTAACAAGTCACTGTACTCCACGAGCAAAGCCATTCCTGCAAATGTAAAAAATAGTTTTTACATGAACAGCTTCAAGTGCAGCTACACCAGTTGTGTGTCCCAATTCAATATACCAAGCCTCTCAGTCAGCTGTAACAACTCTGCATTACATCAAAGCACTAAGAGTATTCTATCTATCCTGAGAACCAAACCTCGTACCAAAAGATCACTTTGACTTGCTCTAAAAGCGGTGTTTAGAGTGGACTTTAAGTATACTCCCTGTGAGGAATCTTTTACTATCATAACTGACTTCAGCTTTTCATGAGCTGGCCAATTTCTACAGAGTCCTTTGAATTTCATACATTTGTAAAACGATTCAAAAGAAAAAAGCACTCCGATAGCTGTTGCTCGCCCACAAACTTCTTTAATAACACAGCACAGCACACCCAGTAAAAAATAACACTGAACACAGTTCTCAGTACATTTTCGGCCAAGACGTCATCAGAATTATTACAAACACAACTCCCTCCCATTTTATACAAAAAACACTTCACCAATAAAGCAATTAGGACAATAAATCAATTCATTAAGCTTTTTAACCTGCTTAACACAACCAAGAACTTGCTTGTCAATGTAGTGCTTAAACTGCTTAAAATTACTATAAAAATGTCCCTACATATTTCATTAAAAACTAATAATCCCTATTTATACACAGTCATAAACATTTAATAAAGATCTGTGGTCTGCATGTCCTCCCTGCTGTCGAGTGGGCGTTCGAAAGACATGCGTTGAATGGGCATGCCTTCGTTGAAGGTTGGGCGTCGGGCTGGCAACTCGACACCCTAAAAAAAAAACAACTGCCAATCATTAGCGGACCGGAGTTCCGCTGTGGCGACCCCTAACCAGGAAAAGCCGAAAGACAAACAAAACATTAAAATATAAATATACATTTGTATATATGTTGAAACATGTTCTAAGCTGCGGTGGTGCAGCGGTAGCGTTGATGCATCACAGCAAGAGGTTCTCCCGTTCGATTCTCGGCTGGAGCGCCTTCTGTGTGGAGTCTGCATTTCCTCCCCACAGTCGAGTGGCGTTCGAAAGACATGTGTAGAATGGGCGTGCCTTCGTTGAAGGTTGGGCGTCGAGCTGGCACCTCGGCATCCGTAAAAAAAATCTGCTGCCAATCATTAGCGGACCGGAGTTCCGCCGTGGCGAACCCTAACCGAGAAAAGCCGAAAGTAGAAGAAGAAGATATATGTTGAAACATATTAAACTAAAACATAAAGAGAATGCATCTAAAAAACAATACTTTGCTGTCATCTAGTGACCTAAAAGTTCATTACATTAACAAATATATAACATCAAAAATCGAAGTGTCAAACTTTCTAAAACCATGGAGTGGTCAGTTCCGATATGTTAAAAAAAAAATCTGACTTATTAAAACATTAAAAATCTAACTTATTAAAACATTAAAAAAATTTCCTGATACGTTAGGTTTAAATATTTATGTACAAAAATGAATGAATGAATAAGTACATACATAGATACATAAATAGGGTGTTAGGTCACCCTATAATTTAGCTGCTCATAATTTCAATACAGGTGCAATGGAGACCATCTCATTAAGCCCTGGACATTTATTTGCCTCAAGGACCAACTGCCAGTTCACTTCTCGATATTCAATTTGTGCCTCCCATGGTACCCCACGAATATCCATCTGGATTTCCTCTAGCACAAAAAATACAAAAGTAGCCTCTTTGCATGTCAAAGTATGTTTATATAGGGCATTCCTATTATTGCCCTTTTTAATGTCATAACTGTGCTCATATATTCTTCTTTTTAAGCACCTTTCGGTCTTTCCTACATAAAAACTTTCACATTTTCTAGATAGGGTCAAATATACTAGCCCTTTAGAGTCATAATTAGAATAACATTTTGCACTAATGCATCTATTTCTACTAGGGATATAAACATCTGATTTGTTAATAATAAAAGGACATTGTTGACAAGCACCACATTTATATGTCCCTACTTTTCTCAGTCTTTTTTCTATGCCCTTCTTCTCCAAAATATTTTTAATACTTTTACCCTTCCTGAATACAAATTTTAGGGGGTAGTTCAGTTCAATATTCAAATCCGATAGTTTTCTAAACTTATCCCACTCCTCCTTCAAAATCGTAGTAATGGTTCCTGCATCTTCACTATAATCCATTACAAAAATATTTTCCACCCTATCATTATTATCCATCACCTGTTGGTTGCCCCCTATCCCACTATTCTCTGTTCCTAAAATAGGTGCAAACCTATTATTTCTATTTTCTAGGACTTCAATAAAAATTTCATTAATTTTCTCAGGGTATCCCCTGTCAAGGAACATACTTTTCAACAGTTCACCTTCTTGTTTAAAATCTTCCTCCTCTGACGTCATTCTACTACCCCTGACATATTGACCTTTCATAATGCTCCTTTTTAGTGTAAATGGATGGGAGCTCTGAAAATGTAGAAAGGAATTGCAGTGCGTAGCTTTTCTGTGCACCTTTGAAGTGAACCTATTACTGTCATAGTCCATCCCTATATTCACATCCAGGCAATCGATAGAACCCTGTCCTATTTTATAGGTGAGCCTTAACAATTCTGTACTGTTAGTAATGTAGTTCAAGAATTCACAAAATTTTTCCTCACTCTCTGTCCAGAAGAGGCAAATATCATCTAAAAATCATTGATAAAGGACCCAACAGTCCTTGTACACAGAATTAAAAATTAATTTCTTTTCCCATCAGGCTAGCACTAAATTTGCAAAGGTTGGGGCACACATGGCACCCATTGCCACTCCAACCACCTAGCGAAAAAATTCTCCCTCAAAATAAATAAAATTATGTTTTAAAACTAGTTCCATTAAGGTTAAAATCAAATAGATATCTCTCTTACTAAAACCTTTGTTGTCCCTTAAAATTTCTTCTAAAAATTCCAAGCCTTCTTTGTGTGAGATGGAAGTGAAGAGGTCAACAACATCTATTGTAATAAATAACATACTAGCCCTAAATAAATTATTTTTCACATTTCTGAGGAAATCCCAGGAATCTTTGATAACATTAGTTGCGTTTATCGAAATATTTTTCAATTTAACATCCAGGAATTTTGCATTAGGGGCTGTAACAGACTGGCTAGCTGCAACCACTGGTCTCATGGCTGGGTCAAGTGAATCCTTATGAACTTTTGGGATACCAGATATTGTGGGTACCCTGGGCTCTTTGTTATGCAAAAATTTAAAAGTCTCATTGTCCATCACCCCTTCTAATACTAAATCATTCAAAGCTGCATAAATCCTTCTATAGGCGATGTTAATTTCATTAAGTGAGACCTTCGAATATTTAATGTCATCATTTAAAAGCGCCATCATTTTACTTTCGTATGTAACTAAGTCCATAAGGATTGTACCCCCACCCTTGTCCAGTTTCATGACCCTAATATATTTGTTATTACGAAGTGTGTTTAAAATCTTTTTTTTTAACATATAGGTACTGACCACTCCATGGTTTTAGAAAGTTTGACACTTTGATTTTTGATGTTATAAATTTGTTAATGTAATGAACTTTTAGGTCACTAGATGGCAGCAAAGAATTGTTTTTTTTATATTCATTCGCTTTATGTTTTAGTTTAATATGTTTCAACATATATACAAATGTATATTTATATTTTAATACAGATCTTTATTAAATGTTTATGACTGTGTATAAATAAGGATTATTGGTTTTTAATGAAATAATATGTAGGGACATTTTTATAGTAATTTTAAGCAGTTTAAGCACTATATTCACAAACAAGTTATTGGTTGTGTTAAGCAGATTAAAAAGCTTAATGAATTGATTTATTGTCCTAATTGCTTTATTGGTGAAGTGGTTTTTGTATAAAATGGAAAATGGGAGGGGGTTGTGTTTGTAAGCATTCTGATGAAGTCTTGGATGAAAACGTACTGAGAACTGTGTTCAGCGTTATTTTTTACTGGGTGTGCTGTGCTGTGTTATTAAAGAAGTTTGTGGGCGTGCAGCAGCTATCTGAGTGCTTTTTTCTTTTGAATTGTGACTGTTTGGCACTTGGTCCATGGTTGTTGCTTTATTTTGGATCTCTAAAAGGATGTTTTGACTATCATGTCAGTTTCTTTGCCTTAATTCTGAATGCCTGTCAATGTACCAGTCTTTACCAGTTTTCTACACAAAATGTTAAACCAAATACCTTCATTTTTCTCACTGCCAGTGTTTGTAGAAGTGAATAATACATTAAGGTTCATATTACTAAAGTGAGCTATTTCTCCAAGAGACAGTGTAGTTTGCCTGTTTGTTACCATTATGTTCTTGTATTTTTGTGTTGCTGTGCCATTCTTTTGACTCTTCACTTGACAAACCTGACGTACCTCTGCAAGACACGTTACATGCTCTACCTCAGTGACACTTAGTATTGCCAACCTTCATAATGGATTTTTCGTGCTTAAATGAGAAGCTTCACCTTACATAGTGACAGTACTTAGACAAAATTGCATAATCTAGAAATTTTCAATGACACACAAGACACAAAATTCTGTGATACAGTACATGTTGTAATATTCCCTCTCCCAAGTGTAGACTTGTACAGTTTAGGAAAATATGTAAATGTTAGGATTTTCTGCAACAGCTATCCTACGAGAAGAAGAAGGTGCCATTGTTTAAGGTACTTACTTTGGTAATAGGCCTTCTTGGGAAGGTCACATAACCATTAAAACCTCCTATTCTCATCTTCCCTGCATAGATTTTGTATGTGTTTTGTTATTTTTTTCTAATATTATATGTAATTGCATATTTATTATTCTGATCTCCTATACCTGTATATATGTGTGTATTTTATATATATTTATATCTATGTCTATATATATATATATATATATATGCTACAGAATCCTGAAAGCCCAAAATCCTGAAGATCAAAATCCTGAGACTAAAATCTCAAAGTTCAAAATACTGAAAACTCAAAATACTGAAAACACACAGGATACCAACACTTATTATATTCCAGCACAAGTACATAGAGAAACATATTACCCTCCAACTATATGCAGGGGCAAGCCCCCCTGCACCCTCATGTGGCCCCCAGGGCTTGCACAAGTGTATAAATACTGAGCACGCGCAACCTAGACCTCCATTTTGTAGTAAGCCATTGAGATGTAAGCATGTATGTATATAAGGTCTGTCTGTTAGCCAGTGTGTTTGTATTTTATGATGCTGCTATCCATCCTGATGTGTTTCTATGTATTAAAGCATCTAAACAAAATACCCTGCCTGCTTGTCATCTGTGTCGGGGAGAGAGAGAGACAGACGAGCGATATGGTGCAACCCCCAGACAAATGTTACAATGGAAAGGCACTTATTTTGCACAAGGGATCAAAAGCCCCAAAGAGAACGATGTTAGAGGCGGCATGCCTAAATTGACTTAAGGCACTTGCTTGGAACCGGAGGAATGAATATATAGAGTGAATCATCCCTATAATGTGTATACTTTGTAAAACTGGTCAGAAATGAATTTCAAATATTAACAATTGCTCAACAGTATTTCTTTTTCATAAAATAAGAAACTAGGCATACACAACATTCTAAATGATGTTTGCATGAACCGATATGTATGATATTGATAAAATATTCAAATTATTATGGAAAATGTTTGACATAATGTCCAAATTACATAAAACGAATTTTTGCAAAGCATGTATCTTTCGTATTAAGAAAAGATATCCGAGTTATCAGAAGTGTATAAAATGTTTGCATGTTTGTGCAGTGCTACAGTAATGTTATTTCACAGGATACAGCCATTACAGAGCATATTTCGCAAGGTACAGTATTTCGAAGAGTTTATTTTGCATTTGAATGTTGTTACAAGCTCACAGAACAGTTTATCCATACATAATTACAAGGACCATATTTTCAGTGTGTTTGTACATACTTTGTGGGTATAACAGATGGATTTTGAAAACCCAGTGCCAGTTGAGTTTGACAGTAATATTGCAGAGAACTGGAGAGTGTGTGAGCAAGAATATGACATTTTCATATAGGCTGCATTTTCTGATAAAGATGACCGGACAAAGGCATTTATTCTGCTTAATTTAGCTGTGTCAGAAGCCATAGAAAGGGAGCGTTGATTTGTATATGCACCTGCTATCTATACAGGAGAGGGGGGAACTGTCATATTGTTGTACAGGCTGAGTTAAGGGAGGACCCTGAGTGCTTAAAACATAAATTTAGAGAAATGTGCAACCCCCAGACAAATGCTACAATGGAAAGGCACTTATTTTACACAAGGGATCAAAAGCCTGGTGAAACTTTTGCAGCATATGTATAACTGACATGAGAAATAAGGCTAAACATGCAGATCTAGTGAGTTAATGGATGAGCTGATAAAAGACAGACTTGCATGTGATATTAAAGATGATGCTGTGAGAAAGATGTTGCTTTATGACAGTGATTTAAATTTGAATAAGGCCATTGAGATATGTCAGATGTACAAACGCACAGAAAAACACACATATATTCTTACAAATGAGTACAGCTTTAGACGGTACAGTGATAAAGCTCACCTTGATAGTATGCAGTGAATGGTTAAAAGAAACAGGCCCAAGCATATGGCAGCAACTGGAACCCCCCCCCCCCCCAGAGCTTTCTAGCAAATTCCAGAGTTTGCACAGTCTCAGTGAAGCGTAAGTGTCAGTCAGCAAACTCAAAGAATGGGCCCCAATCCAGTTTCATTGCCAGCTGTCATAATTGTGGTGGAAGTCATGAATCTAAAAGGGGAAAGATGTTTAGCTTTTGGTCAACAATGTCACAAATGCAATAAATGGAATAATTTCAAAAGGTTTTGTAAATCAAAAGGCCCACATTCTTTTATTAAAAGGGAACATTTTAAGAAGCGAGTTGATCAATTAAAAAGCTGCAACCCTGCTCTTTATGTGGATGGTGTGTCACTGCTTCGTGAAACAGTTAATGCAGTAGATTTAAGGGCAAAGAATGAAGTATTTTGTACTGTTCAGATAAATGGTAAACCCATAGAGCTCAAAGTTGATACAGGTCCCAAGTGCAATGTGTTATGTCAGCAGAAACATTTGGCAGTGTGTGTCATGGTGAAAGGCTTGATTTGGCAAGGTGTGTGAAGCTTGTTGCTTATGCAGGTGAAGAAATTCAAACCAAAGACTCAGTAGTGCTTTCATGTTACTCTGTTGGAAGAGGCTACGACTTATTTAATGTGGTCAAAAGGCATGTCCAGTCATTATTAGGGCTCAGAGGCAGTTTGAAAATGGGACTGCTTTCATTTAATAAGGAAGTCCATCATGTTAGCTTAAAAGATCACAAGTCTAATTTTGCCCAGTACATTTTTTTCTACCTATGGTGATCTTTTCAAAGACAAACTAGGCAAGCTTCCAGTTGTGTACTCCATGAAGTTAGACCCAGAGGTCAGTCCAGTCATCAAGCCAGCATGAAAAGTTCCAATAGCCATGCAGGACAGAGTCAAAGCCAAGCTAGATAAAATGGTGCGACAAGGTGTGATTTGTCCAGTTGCAGCTCCATCTGAGTGTGCATCTTCCATGGTGGTAGCTCATAGGAAAAGCTGAGATGACATCAGAATATGTATTGACCCACAAGATTTGAACAAAGCATTAAAAATACCTCATCATCCAATGCGCACAGTCAAAGAAAGTTGCAGCCTTGATGCCAAATGCTATTGTTTTTTCTGTCTTAGATGCAAAGAGTTCATTTTGGCAAATTCAGCTTGACAATCATTGCTCACTATATTCAGTACTCCGTTTGGCAGGTACAGATTTTTGAGAGTGCCATTTGGGATAAATTCTGCAAGTGAAGTCTTTCATTATGCAATGGAGCAAATTTTTTCTGGGTATCGTTGGGAAGGTGGCTTAATGGCTAATGTGTTTGCCTTACAAACCCAAGGTGCAGGGTTTGAGTCTCACAAGGGATAATTGGCTAGGCTTAAAATGGCTCACAAGGGCAGTTAGCTTAGTAATAAACTATGAACCTATAACACCACATCCTTGTGCTATTATAGTAGACAACATACTAGAAGGAGGTCATGGTAAAGCGGAGCATGACAGAAACCTCAGAAAAGTTCTTGAAAGGGCACATTAAGTGAATCTTAAACTTAATCTACAGAAATGCAAATTCAGGCTACAAAGAAGTTACTTATGTTGGTCATTTATTTACCAGTACAGGCCTAGGACTAGACACTTCAAAGCAAATAGCCATTGTCAAGATGCCAGCTCCAGGCAATATTCAAGCTCTGCAGTGTTTTCTTGGCATAGTTAACTATCTAGGCAAGTTCATTCCAGACTTGAGTCAAACATCAGCACCATTCAAAGAGCTGACACACAAGTATGTATCCTAGTCTTGGTTAGAACAACACCAAAGAGCATTTGATGTCCTGAAATAGAGAATTGCTAGTCCACCAACTCTCAGATACTATAATGTTCACAAGCCAGCTACTCTTTCATGTAATGCTTCGGAATTTGGTCTTGGTGCAGTCATTGTACAAGGGGTCAACCTGTTGCCTATGCATCAAGAATGCTTACCCAAACTGAAATGCAGTATGCCCAGATCGAGAAAGAGCTTTTGTCAATTGTGTTTGAATGTTCAAAGTTCCATGATTATGGTAGACCTATCCAGATTGAAACAGACTACCAGTCTCTAATCACTATCTTGAGAAAGCCTGTGGATTCAGCTCCAGCCAGACTGCAACATATGATGCTGAGATTGCAAAAGTATAATTTCAATCTCATCTACAAGAAAGACAAACTTCTTTATCTGGCTGATACTTTATCCAGATCACCCAGAAACACCACAGAACAGCATGAGAATGAGAACCTTGATTTTGAAGTCATGGAAGTGAGAAATTTTTCTTCCACATTTATTGATGAGTTGAGAGATCACAAAGCCACAGATCAAGTTTTACAAAGGCTCAAACACTTTATCAGTCAAGTATGGCCGTCAAAGCAATCTAGTTTACCTCAAGAAGTGCAACCTTATTTTCCATACAGAGATGAGATTTTGTCTGACAAAGGTGTCATTATGAAAGGTCCGAAAGTAATTGTTCCAAAGTCCTTGCAATCAGAGTACATTACTATCTTGTATCGTGGTCACCCAGGAACCGACTCTACCAAAAGAAGAATGAGAGGACTAGTATTTTGGCCTTCTATGTCACAAGGTATTGAGAGAGCATTTTCATCTTATTCTGTATGTGGTAGTACAAAGCCACATCAACAGAAGGAACCACTTTAGCTAAACCAAATTCCTGAACTACCTTGGTCGATAGTAGCCATGGACATTTTCAAGTGGAATGGTCAGCATTATTTGGTGTTCATAGACTCTTACTCCAATTGGTTCAAGATTGACCTACTTCCTAACGTATCATCATTACTAAGATGAAGTATTATTTCGCAGTCCATGGTAGTCCGCACAGTTATTTTTGACAATGGCACGCAGTTTACAGGCCAACAGTTCAAAAGATTTGCCCAAGAATGGGACTTTACTCATGTCACAAGTAGCCCTGAGTACCCACAGTCAAATAGTTTGGCTGAACGTGCAGTTCAGAGTGCAAAACAGTTACTTGAGAAGTCAAAACGATATAATTGTGATGTTTTCCTGAATCTTTTGAATCTCAGAAATGTTCCTCGTGATAAACATCTTGGTTCACCTGCTTAGAGACTTCTGTCGAGACAAACCAGAACCACATTACCAATCAGTAGTCAATTGTTGGTTCTATTTTTCAAGCACAACAGATTAGTGAAAGCCAATTTGTTGAAGAAATGCCTAACCCAGAAGTCCTGCTATGATAAAATCAGCAAACCGCTCAATCCATTACAAGAAGAAGTGGTAAGGATGCAAATCTCCAAAGGTTATAATCAAATCGGTGTCATGAAGAATATTTGTCCAGAGCTGAAATCATACATTGTGGAATCACAAGGAGCAGTCTTTAGGCGGTATCGGAAACATTTGAGACCAGTGTCTAAGCCTATACCACAGCATATAGCCTATGCGAAAGACTCTTTATCTCAAAACGAGTTGTCCGGTGTTGCAATTCCTGAGGACGTTCCAGAGGACATTCCCGTTCATGTGATGAATCTAGAAGTTCCTGGTATGAGTTGTGCACTGAAGACTGTCCCTGTTGCTAAATTTGTTCCAGGTTGTTATGTTACGAGATATGGTCGTATCTCTAAACTTTGTAACAGATATGAAGCAACTTGGACATGAACATTATGTTTTGTTTCTAATGTATATAGTAATGCATGCCTAACTCTGATGTCAGCCATTCACTCCTTCCCTTTTCTACCTAGTTCCTATAGTTTCTGACTTGCTAATTGATCTCAGGTTGTCTGAGTAATGTCAAGTATTTATTTTCCTGGTCTTTCATATGAGACAAACTGCAGTCCCATATGCTTGAGTTGGTGGTAGCTCAGGTGGAGGTAAAAGATCCCATAGCAGCTGTTGAAAAGTGTAAGTGAGGATGCTCATCCTTTTGATCACTGCTGCAGTAGCCTTAGCTTATATGGGTTATGTCATAGCAAGGATAATAACAGTCGACCAGCTTCCAAAAGCTTCAGGGTACCTTCCGTGCATCTAAACCATCAGTCAGCTCAAACTGAGCTGACTAAAAAAACAGATTTGGGCACTAAGGCCTTCAAAGCTTACCTGCCATTGCAGAAAGTACTCCTTTGTGGGCTTTTCGGATCAACAGTCGGCTTGTGATTTTCTTTATTGGGCAGATGGTTTATTATTGTTTTACGAATCAACAGAAGCAAACCAACTGCTAAAGGTGGCCCCACAACAAAACCTGTCAGAAAAATATCAAACTGTGGGTCAGCCAACATGGTCGCCAAATAAAAAAACACAATAAAACAAATTTGTTAGGCTTAGAGCTTTCATGGGATTGCCACTTCTTCAGACCAAACAAGATAAAAATACAGAAAAATTATATAATAAAATCAAACCAATCAAAAAAGACAAATAGTAAAACAGTTAAAACCAAGCAATCCTAATTACTGCCTCATTATCAAGGCAGGTTTAAAGGAAATTCCAGAATTAAATCCTTGTGGTCTATGTGCTTGAAAGGAAACCATCCATTTCAGCTCACCCCTTCTAATACTAGGGGAAATCAACTGCAGAACCCTAAAACTGAATGAGGTATGTCCTGGAAAAGATAATAAATGGTGTGCCAATGCATTAGTTATAACACTATTGCATATACACCAAGAATGCATTCTCTAAATTGTCGTTTACCTACATAAAAAGAATCACAGGAACAACATGAAGTCAAATAAGCCAGGTTACTACTCTTACAAGTAGCTAAAAACCTAAGTGTGAAAATCCGTCCAGAAACAGGATGAATAAATTGAACATCAGAAGCAATTGAGGGACAAGCCTTGCAACTGTTGCATGGAAAAGTGCCTCTCCTGTTAGGTACCACAGAGGTAGACCATTTTGGTCCATAACATAATAATCATTTAATAGATATGTTGTTCCTAAAAGTAAAAGAAGGACATTCACCAACTACAGAATTGATCTTCTCATCAGTTAATAAAACCAGCCATATGTAAAGAGAACTCTAGGTGGTCCTTCTAACCGTCTAAACTGATTACGTTGACAGCCATGGGATTTTGTTGAAAAGTATGGTGCCCCTCTATCACTCCTGTGATGAATGGTATCAGAATATGTAGAGATAACCTGCCTTCATGGGTATCTTCTGTTCAAAAAAATCTACACTAAGTGTATCCAAGGCTTCACCAAAAACACCATTCTAAGTAGAGCATCTGGAAACCCTCAGGGACTGACTCTTAAGTATGTTCAAGGAGGTGCATACTTGAACGATGCAACATGCCATTTCTCCAACAGGGTTTCCTATACATCTTGGTCTCCAAACCTTCAGTGTTGTTTTTGAAAATAGTTACATCTACAAAATCACTAGATGCCAATGAATAAGTTAGCGTGAAGCTAAGGAAGCCAGATGTACTCTCTAAGTAAGAAATAAGTTGGGTTAGTTCATCTATACTACCTTCCTAAAAAAAGATATCATCCGCAAATTTAACAATGTCTAACCAAGCTAGCAAAAGGATTGTTATGTACTGTATGTTTTACACCCATTGCGCCAACACCAAATTGACATAATGTCAGAGTAAAGGGTACCCATGGCTACTACTAATCTCTGTAAAAAAATGTTGACCTTCAAACAGAAACACATTACTGTTCAAAATTAGATCCAATAATGTGCAAATCACTGTAATCATACCATGTGTGTAATCACTGTGATGAGTCAAAAACATTCTGATGGAGTCAGTCCCTAAAGAGTTAGGAATGACCGTAAACAAAGTCTTAATATCAAGTGTCACTAGCAAAAAGCTAGAAACATCAAGTCCAGTTGTTGAGACAAACAATGTTGAAAGAAAATGTGAAGTATCTTTAAGGACAGAAGGAGCCTTGGATAACAAAGGTTCAAGTTTACTTTCTACAAAAACTGAAAGGGGTTCAGTAACCCAGCCACTTCCTGAAACAATAGGGCACAGCGGTGGATGATGTAAACTCTTGTGACTCCTAGGAAAACCATGCATCATGGGAATAAGAGGATGCTCAACTAACAAAAAATCATAATTAGTTGAATCAATTAACCCATATAGATCATTCTGTATGACATGTATAAATCTATCAACATCTTTAGAATCTTTCTTCAGATAAGTAGAAGAATCACCAAGTATATCACTCAAAGTTCCCAGTAATCCATCCTATTCAATATAACAATGGCCCCACTTTCGTCGGCAGGTCTTATGCTAATGGAAGTTTCTGTCTGCAACTGTTACAAGGCTTCCCTCTCAGTTCTAGTTAAATTATGAAACCGTTCTCCAGTAGAATAAAACATTGCAAAAATGGCAGATTCACATAATCTGACAAAGGCTTCCAAAGAAGTTAACAGAGGATTATAGGTGATAAGGCTGTACCCGTACTGCCTCTCTTCCCATTACGTCAGATCGAGTTTGCCTTTCATAAAGAAAAATGGAAACTCTGTCTGAGCAACAACCCTATAACAACCCCAGGACTAGTTTTGAACCTCCAGGAGTCTCTAGGAGGGGGCAGGAGGGTGAGATGTCAAGAATGAATGAAGAGCGACAACACAGATGGAACATTATGGTAAGAACATAACTTCTTTATCTGATGTTGTCAATCTTCATTCATACATGACTGATGGGACAGAGTCCCCAGCTACTTTAGATCTTGAGTGGCCCAAAGGAAGGATATTCCTGAGCAGCATAGAGCCAAAAGATGCTCTTCACCTGGAGACTATATCTAATTTGTAACAAGTGATAAAGGTATGAGGGGTAGCCCAAGTTGTGGCTGCGCATATGTCTTCTATAGAAGCTCTGGAATGGAAGACTGCTGAAGTAGAAATGGATCTTGTCGAATGATCTCTAATTTTTGATGGTAGATCGAGTTTATTCTGATTGTATATAAATGTAATGCAATCTCTCAACCATTTCAACAAAGTGACCTTTGAAACTGGTTTAACCAATCTGGTACCAGAAAAGTATAGAAATGGTCTGATTTTCTAAAAGATTTTGTTCTGTCCAAGTAAAAACGTAATTGTCTGTGGACGTCCAACAGATGCAAGCAGTACTCTCCTTTGTTTGAAAATTTTGGAAAGAAGCCTGGTAAGTCTATGGTCTGGTAGATATTGGAGTCTGACAACACCTTAGGAAGGAAGGAGGGATTAGTTCTGAGTGATACTCTCTTTGTGGAAAATGATATACGGATGCTTCACACACAGAGCCTGTAACTCTGAAATTCTCCCAATGGACGTGATAGCTACTAGAAAGAGAGTCTTCCAGGATAAAAATTTGAGGTCACAGGTGGCTGCTGGCTCAAAGGACTGACAAACTAAGGATTGCAAGACCAAGGTTAAATCCCAAGGTGCTATAGGATCTTTGAAAGGTGGCTTCAAATGCAGAGTGCTCTTAAGAAACGTTTTGCAAAGGCAGGGAGACATCAAAGAATGATCATCAAATCCATTATGGAAATTTGAAATGGCAGCTAAATGAACTCTAATGGTAGAAGTTGAGGCTCCCCATTGAAATAAGGTAGATAAGTATTATAGGACCTTATCGACCAGAGCCGAGAAAGGATTGAAACTGTTTGTGTTAGACCAAGTAGAAAATCTTTTCCATTTGTTAATGTAACTTTTTCTGGTGGAAGGTTTGTGAGAAGCCAGAAGTATGTTTTGGACTGGGGAGTTCAAATTGTTTCACCTGGCAATTACTGGAAGTGGAGAAACCAAGCCGTCAGCTTGAGATGTTGAAGGTTGGGATGGACCAAGCCCTGAGGGTGAGATAACAAGTCTGGAGTTGGATCCAGTGTCCACAGTCTGTGAAGCAGTTGAGGCCAGAGAAAGAGAAACCATACTTGACAGGACCAGTAAGGTACAATGAGAATCACTTTGCTTCTCAACCATTGGGCTTTCCTCAAAAATTGGGGAATTAGAGGGATTGGTGGGAAGGCATATAGAATTCTCGGGGGGCCGGTCATGGAGAAGTACATCTCAGGACTCCCTGTGAGGGGGGACTAGGTCAGAGTAGCTGCTGCATATGTGGTTTATGGGAGAGGCAAACTGGTCATAGCAAGGCTGACCCCATTGACAAAAGATTCTCATCACTACGTTGGCATTGAGAGACCACTCATGAGGTAGAAGGATACACCTGCTTTATTTCTTCGCCATCATGTTGGAATTCCTCAGAATATGCGTTGCTACTAGAAAGTGGTTGGAGGTGATTGCCCATGGCCAAACTCTTAGGACTTCTTGACTTAATGGGTAGGATCTGGTTCCTCCCTGTTTGTTGATGTACCAGATTACTGACATGTTGTTTGACTGTATAGCAATTGTCCCTGAAGGAAGGGCAGACTGAAATGCTTGCAATGCTAAAAGCACTGCCCTCAGTTCTAGAACATTGATGTGCAGAGTGGCCTCCAGAGAGGACCAAGTGCCTTGGACATTTTTCCCTGAAAATGCTCCTCCCCACCCTGTTTGGGGAGCATCCATGGTCACTATGGCCTTGGGCTGAGAGGGGTAGAAGGGACAGCTTCATAAATTCTCCTCTGGCTTCATCCACCAAGACAAATTCTTCTTGCAGCGGTTCGTTATTAGATGAGACATAGGGTGAGTTAAAAGTGACCATTGTGATGCCAGGAGCCATTGAAGCAGCCTCATGTGGTACCTCGCCAGGGGGACTAAAATGATTGTCGCTGCCATGGACCCAAGAAGTTTTAAAACCAGATGAGCAGGAACTTTGTCTTGAGAGAGTATCACTTGAAGTTGTGACCTCAACTTTAACAACCTGTGATGAGGAAGGGAGGCCACACAGGTGTTTGTATTTAGTTTTGCTCCAATGAATTCTAGGTCCTGTGTGGGAGATAGATGTGATTTTTCTTTGTTGATTGAAATGCCTAAGAACTCGGCAAGGCATAGAACAGAGTCTGTGGCACAAAACAGTAGCTGCCTGGTGAGAGCGGTGAGGAGCCGGTCTTCTAGGTATGGAAACACACGCAATCCCTGCAGTCTTAAGTGAGCTGTTACAGCTGGCATGCATTTGGTGAACACCCTGGGGGCTGTGGTGAGACCAAAGGGCAGTGCTCGAAATTGGTAATGACTGTCTCCTCGCCGGAAGTGAAGAAATCTTCTCGAGTGTTTGTCCATCTTTACATAATAATATGCATCCTGAAGATCTATAGAGTTCATCCAATCGTCTTCCTGTAGAAAAGGAAGGATAGACTGAACCGTGACCATCTGGAATTTTGTCTGCTGTACAAATTTGTTCAGTAGACTAAGGTCCAAGATTGGTCTCCAGTCCCCTGTCTTTTTTGGCACCAAAAAGAATCTTGAGGAAAATCCAGATTCTATCTGGTCTGGTGGGACTGCTTGGATGACTACTTTTTGAATCTCTTGTGCTGTTATATCCCTCTGACTCGGTGGAACATCGGGAGTTTGCCTTTGTGGTTTGGGAAAGAGATTGAAGGGAATATGGTAACCTCTTGTAATTATTGTCTGCACCCAGGAATCTGATGTTATAGAGTGCCAGGCTGCTTGGTGCAAAGAAAATCTTCCCCTGACTGCTTCCAGAGGTAAGCAATTGGGCTGCCGCTCAGGAGTGCTGTTAGGGTTGCCCAAAGAAGGAATCCCTTGATCCCTGGTTGCATTGCCCCCCCCCCCCTGCACGGGAGGCATCTTCCAGAAGAATTCCCCCCATGCCCCCGTGGGAATACTTGCCACGTGCCCCAAAAAGGCCCTTGGGTCTTTTTGAACCACATCTTTCCACTCCTCTGATTCCTGGAGTAAGTTTGTTGAGGACTGGAAAAACACACGCCAGCAGCAAAAAGTGCCTTTCCATCCTTCTCACACTTGGCTAATGTGTCTCTGAATTTTGAGCTAAACAATGAAGTACCATCCAGTGGATCATTGACAAAGGAAGACTTGCAGGGGTCCGCAAAATCATGCAAGCGCATCCAGGCGTGGCGCCAAATGGCAACACTTGTACCCGCTGTTCTGGACATCCTTTTGGCTGTATGTGCAATAAGCCACATGGACGAATTAGAGATTGACTCCAGGGTGGCAAGCTGGGAGGCAACTTTGTCCTGGACCTCGTCAGACACTGCTCCGGTCAAGGTACCTGAAAGCTCAGTTATCAGATCCCTTTGGAATCAAGTGAAATGTGCTCAAAAATTCAAGGACCGAATAGCAAAGGTCAGTGAAGTAAAGACCCGCTTCCCAAATCTGTCCATCATCTGGGACTCTCTGTTTGGAGGATGGACAGTAGACCTCTGTCCGGCGAATTCTTTTTTAGTGGCTGTCGCCACCACCATGGCATCCACTGCTAGACACTCTGACCAATGGGGCTGACCCCCAGGGGTTGAATGAATTTTGTCTGGTCTCCGGGGAATTGGCTCTATAGTGTCAGGAGCCGTACACGCATGCTGCATGATGAGTTTTATTAATTCATCAGCAGCTGAGGTCACCCAAGAAGTAGATGGCCAGGCATGAAAAGCCTGCAAGAAAACAGATTCCTCAGAGGATGGGTTTAAGGTCTTCCAATCACCCCTCTGTTCAGAATTTCCAGGATGTCTCCAAAGGAGACATCTTCAGGGGGTGATCATGGAGACCCTTCCCCTTCATCATAATCTGTATCTAGATAACAAACATTTTGAGTACTTAGCTGAGAGCAATGGCTAACACATCCAATTTTTTACTCAGCAAACGAGATCTGATGTAATGGGAAGAGAGGCAGTATGGGTAGAGCCTTAGTTCAACAGTTTTTGGCTGGTGCGAGTTAGTGTAACGGACGAGATTCAATCAAGTATGAATGAATACTGACAACATCAGATGGAATGTTTTGTCTGCAGTTTCTTCCTATGAGGAAAAAGTCTGCTTTAAATAATTTAGTTTCTTCCATTCAAGTCACAAGTCATTGTTTACTATGTATGTGTATGACTTCGCTGAGGCTTCTTCCAAGACTATGACCACTGGTACTATTTTGTGGAGGTTTGCCTAGCTATGTTCTCAAACCTTCCCAGATGATGTGAAAAATGAGATTTTAAATTCTCCTTTGATATACAAATATAATTTTTGGTTCCTTTGCTGCAGAGAATATCAAAAAGTGTAATGAAAGTGGTTGGTTGATACAAGGAATCTCAAGATTTTTCAGCTCTTCTTTTCCAAATTTTCTAAGGGACTCTCTAACTCCTCACCTAATTTTAGGAAAAAAACAGACTCAACATAATGCAGATAAACAGACGTTTAAGAAGAAATGGCTATGGGTTTTAAAAAGAACCCCGCAAAACCGACGACTGTCCAGTTAGTCAGAATGACTATTTAAATGACCTTGTCCACACTTTTTACCCCAGCAGTCCTTTTTCCCTTCCAGTATGTCTGAATCTCCACTTTTGTCTTTTTCAACAGATTGTTTTAGGCAAATGGGTTCTGAAGATTATCCATCAAGATTACAAATGGCAGTGGGAGGAAACCCCTCCTTTTCAGGGGGGAATTCCTCTTCCACTAGCCCAAGTCAGACTTATTTCCCCCTGTCCTTCATCACATGCTATCCCAGGGAATGATAGAACCAGTTCCTCCTTCCCAAATTTGGAAAGGTTTTTATTCAGGGACATTTTTAGTATCAAATAAAGAATTTGCTTGGAAATCAGTTCTAGATTTTTCTTTCCTAAACCTATTTGTCATTGTGTCCAGGCTAAAAATGCTGTCACTTCACAACCTGTTACCTCTCCTTCCTCCTTCAAGTTTCCTGGTAACACTAGATTTAAAATATGCTTATCATCACGCTTTTATTCAGCAGGACTTAAGGTGTTTCTTAAGATTTTGTGTGCCAGATCACATTATCAATTCTCTGCCTTACCCTTTTGACTATCCACTGCACTAAAAGTGTTCACAGAGTGTGTAGCTGCAGTTGTCTCATAGCAGGCTACAGAGTATCCAAATTTCTCATGTTTAGATGACTTGCTTATCTTTGCAGAGTCGTTTTCAAAGTGTCAGGATTTTTTCACTTGGATGAGAGATTTGTTTACATAAGTTGGGGTAACAAGATAACATTCAAAAGTGTTGATTGTGTTCCTGGGGTGTCAGATAGGCACCTCAGTTGAAAGAGCTTTTATTCCACGAGAAAAACAGATCTCTATCTAGATTTATTTCTAAGGTTTTCCACTCAGACTTTGTTCACTGAGAGGAAATACCCCAGGAGTTTGGGTCTCATGACCTCTGTGAGACTCCTGATACCCCTGACAAGACTCCAAATGAGAAACGTACAATGGTATTTAAAGTCTCTTTCATCCCAACATCAAAATCCCAGTGCAGGGGTTTATCAGAAGAGAACTCTCTTGGTGAAGAGAGCAAACATCCTTAAATCCATGTCCCCCCATCTCTCTCACTGCTCCAAAGGAGTCAGTCACCTCAAAAGCTCTGGATTTTGCTTGGGAATCAATTTCAGGTGGGAGAAAAGTGCAGGGGGTGTGCAACAGCAAGGACAAATGCAAACACATAAATATGAAGGCGATGCTTGCCCTGAGCAAGGCAGTCAACTCTGTGAAGAATCTTCGGTCCCTGGGACCTCTTCAAATGGTTACCGACAATACCACAGTCATGTGGTTCATCGGCAAGCAAGGGGAACCCAGGTCATATGCAGATTGCAGACTAGCTATGTTAGCTTGTAATTTAGCTTCACAGAACAATATCACTGTATAGGCTTCCTATATTCCATCAGAGCAAAACTGTGTGGCTGACAAGCTGAGCAGGACCAGGGTAGACCCTCACAGAAGGAGACTAGATTAGGAGGTCATCCAAAATTTGATCCATCTGTGAGGAGTTCCTCAAGTAGACCTCTTTGCCTCCTTTCTGAACAATTGACTGGCAAGATTCTGTTCCAGGACTCCATGAAATAAGGCCTAGAAGACAGATGCCTTTTCTTTTCCTTGGATAGGAATGTCCTTTTATGCTTTTCCACCCTTTCCAGTAATATCCAGGACACTTCTGCAGATTCAGAAAGAATCTCCCAAGATCATTGTGGTGACTCCCTACTGGCCCAGGCAACCATTATTCTCACTTCTTTTTGGAAATGGACAGGGGCAGTTATCACAAGCTTACTCACAGACTGGATCTACTAGCACAAGAACAGGGGTGTTTGATACAACCAAACATCAATCAACTTCAGTTGACTCCCTGAATGATAGAGTCTTAATTCCTTTAAGGCACCTATTTACAGAGGACATGAAACATGTACTAATGTAGGCAAGAAAGCCTGATGGTAGAAAATCATATTTTGCTGGTGCCAACGATGTAGCCAGTACACATTAAGGGCTAGTTGTTCTCTGGTTTTAAATATTTGTGTGAGTTGCTATCCAATGGCCTTTCTTATTCCTCTATCAAGGTTAATTTATTGGCCATTCCAGCATGTCTTTCCATGGATCTTACTCTTTCAGTGCAGTCTCATCAGAATATTTTTGAAATGGGTTTTGCATAAGAGGTTGCCAAGAAAACTGTTGGCCCCTGCTTGGCATCTTAATTTTGTATTAACAAAGCTAATGCTTGATCCATTTGAAACAGTTAACCTGGATGACTTGAGGTTCTTAACATGGAAAACAGTTTTACTGATGCTGTGATCTCTGCAAGAAGTGTATGAGTGACCACCTCTTATGGTGAGTCAACCCTATCTCATTCTCCATAGGAAAAGGGTTTCATTGAGAAGTAATCCTTTTATTTCTGAAGTGGTATCT
The DNA here is from genome assembly GCF_019279795.1 of Protopterus annectens. Lineage (NCBI taxonomy): Eukaryota > Metazoa > Chordata > Ceratodontiformes > Protopteridae > Protopterus > Protopterus annectens. The sequence continues at coordinate 13,522,010 of NC_056750.1, read as the reverse complement.
GAGTTTACTTCAAGCCAAACTATCCATCTCCCCATTTTCTTTCCTGAACCTAAGAATGACAGAGAAAGGGTACTCCATACCTTGAATGTCCACAGACGACTCTGTTTTTTATGTTTAAAGAACTAAATCTTTCAGAGCAATTGTTCATTTCTGGTAAAGGTAAGAAAAAGAAACAACTTGTGTCAAAACAGACTATTTCAAAGAGTTGTCTAAGACTGTTATCTTTTGCTTTACTCACCATAACAAAACTATTTCAGGCAGGCTCAAGGCCCACTCTTCAAGGGCCTTGACTTCCTGTATGGCTTTTTGTAAAGGGTTGCATTCTGGAAGTAAGCTAGAAACTGCTACTTGGTCCTCTGGACAATCTTTTACAAAGTACTATAAGCTTGATTCCTTCTTTAGGTCCAGATCAGGCTTTGCTAGGACTCCTGGGGCTCCTGGAGTTTTCTCCTTAGTTAGCGAAGGTAACCTACCCATGTAGCTAAAGCTACTGCAGTGGTGATCAGTATGATGAATGTAATTGTGTAAGTATACTTTCCCTAACAGTAGATGTTTTAATGATCACTGATGCAGTAGCCACTCCCTCCTTCGCTCCACCCCCATTGCTTATTTATTTATTTTTTTGTGCTTTTTATGCCAGGGTGTGGAGTTTTATTTTTTATTGTTCCCGGCTTAGCCTCCCTTTCTTTGCTGGCAGGAAAGATCTGAAAGGTTTTACGCCCAAACTAATCTTTTATTCAGGTCAGCTTGAGCTGCCTGACAGTTTGGGCATGTGGAAGGTGCCCTGAAACTTTGGAAGCTGGCTGGCTGTTATATCCTTGGCAGGATATAAACCTTATAGCTAAAGCTACTGCAGCAGTCATCATTTGAGCTTCTACTGTTATGGTAAGTTTACTTATACAACTGTACTTTATACTTGGTTTAATATACGTCAGTATTTGACTTATTCAGATCCACTAAACCATTAAAATTCCAGGTCACTGTTGTTAATGCTTAACAGATTAGAAATAGTATTAATGTGGGACCACTGCCTTATTTTGCATTCTTACTTACCTGATATGTTTTTTATTACATTTTTCACATTCTTTTTCCTCTTAGAGAAACGTATAAACAAAATTGTGATTTCAAGTCAAGTCCACACCAACATAGCTTTTTCCCAATAAAAAACATATATACTTCTACCCTGAGAACAATGCTTTCAAAAATTATAGTAAAATAACAAAATACCAGTTAAAAACCTTATAACCAAAAAAAAAAAAAAAACATAACCAAAAAAAAAAAAAAAGAACTAAATTTTGATTCTTTACAGATTTATGAGTGAAAGATTTACTTTGGTAGTAGGTGATCTGAGTTCTCTTCTTACAACTGATGACACATTTAAAAATTATCTACATTGCAACACTCGTGCTGATTTTTTTATTAGACTGGATTATCTGGTCTCTACCCACACCAAACCTGTCCTATAAGCTTCCATCGTTTTTTATCCATGTCTGTGCCTGTTGCATTTTTACCTCCAACAAGAATTATCATCCTTCATTCCTGGTAAAGAATGATTTGTTTGATTCTGTGACATTTTCTTAAAGCATAAATCTAGCAGCAAGTGGTTATTGTTGAAATTGTTAAATCTATCTACATCTCCTTTTTCCCATTTTGTACATGGGGGTTTTTGGTATCACTTAAACAGTGACAATCATCTAGAGCCAGGGTTTACACCACCAGGTGCCATTTTTTAAAAAATAATTCTCTGTTTAAAATATTCATGAGGTGTTCCCTTATCATCTTTCCTCAAAATACAGCACAATTTGGTGTCTAGACAGCTATAAAATAGATTTTTGAATGTATTTCATTAATTGTGTATGGGCTACTCATCATCTTTCTTCTGTTCAAATCACTTGACAATTTAGCTATCATAGCACCCCCCCCCCCAGAAAATCACCCTGGATCATCACTGCAGTAGCCTAAAACTTTTGGGTAATACACCCTGCTGTAGCCAGCATCCCAAAGGTTTAGATAAATTACTTGTACTCCAACTGCCAGGAGCTTTCAAGATGCTCCCTATAAAGTGCTAAATTACTTCAAAGCCTTTTAGGTGCCAAAACAAATGCTTCATTGGTGGACCCTGTGATTGTCTCATCTGACTGGTGATTCTACAGCAGTTGGCAGAGAAGTCCACATCGAGGAAAGTCTTCCTATTGTATTAATATTTCTGACTAAAAATGTTATCTTTCTTGTCAAGTTTATTACTTTTGCTAAGAACCTTAGGCTGTTTCATTGCTGTGACAGCAGATTTATTATGTTAGTGCTTGTATAAACTTTGTCTGAAAAATGTTTACTTTTTGACAATAAAATATTGTTATTTAGGATTTATTTATTGCAACAGGATATTGTGCTTTTTAGGAACTTTTAGTGGTTTACTTACCTCAGAACCACGTGTTTTCTGCTGTTCTCCTTACAGACACCTCTCGGCTTCAAAACCCACTATTCAGACCTCTTTTCCAGATTACTGATGTTGCAATAGTCAGACTCCATGATTCCTCCTCCATCAGAGCACAATTGTTTTTTCAAGGAGTCTTCAAGACTTAGTCTGACTTCTAGCTTGCCTCAGCCATTGATGGGTAACTCTACTGTGGCCAATATATATATATTTTAATTGGACTTGTTCTGTATATTTTAATTGTTGTTATTGAATTATCATTTATGACATAGGCAATTGTTCATTTATATAAATGAAAACAAACCATGTTGGCATATTCTCAGGTATATACACTATACATCACATATAATTTCCTGTACAGTCATTGTCAATCTAACATTACATAGCTCGTTGAATTCCTGCCTTCCTTTAAACTGCATTCCTCCTCCAAAACATTGTTCAGCATATATTGTTCCGCAATTCCCACTTTTCCATGTAATTTGCTGCTGCCCTCCTTTTCTAAAGATCCCACTTGCAGTTATTTTATATTTACTAGATTCACTACTTCAGATGTGGTTGTTTTTGACTTTGATTTCCATTTTCAATTGCTTTTTCAGCAGCCACCAGAATTAAACTTAGCAAGGCCTTACTATGCCTAGGCAATTTAGATCCTGTATCCAAGCTCAAAAAATCATTTCCTTAGTTCCACCAATTTGTGCACGCAGTATATTTGACAGAGTAGCCTGTAGGGAATTTCTAGAGCCTGTCAATTCATTACACTCCCAAAAATATGTTCCCAATTACCTCTTACATCCCCATCTAACCTCCAATATGTGCAATCTACCTGAGGAAAAATTCTTTGGAGTCTACTTGAGGTACAAAAATACTTATGAAAACACTTCCAAGCAAAAATCTTAAATCTTCAATACTTTGCCAATATAGGAGCCATGGTTCCACTTCATATAATCGAAAGCTCATAACATCTAATTGCAAAACAGTGATACCAAATGATCGAAAACTCAAAACATCTAAAACTCATAACATCGAATCCCACAACATTGAAAACTACAAAACAAATATAAATAACATCCCACACACTGTTTACTATGTTTATGCAGGGGGACAAGTCTCCCTGCATCACCCAAGTGGGGGGCTCTGCCCCCCCTGTAAATTAAATATACCAACTCCAAGGTCAAACTACAGTGGGGTTAGGAAATTAACGTTTTCCCCCAGTGTAGTGCAACCTTGGAGTTGGTATATGTGTGTGAGGGTGCAGGGGGACTTGCCCCCTTGCATAAACATAGTAAAAGCTTTGTGGGATGTTATTTATAGTTGCTTTGTCGTTTTCAGTGTTTTGAGATTCGATGTTATGAGTTTTTGATCATTTAGTCTCAATGTTTTGCAATTAGATGTTATAAGCTTTTGATTATATGAAGTGGAACCAGGAGCCATACATATATCCCACATTGTTTTTTTATGAATTGCTTGTCTAATATCTCCTCCCAATCATTTATAACTCTAACCTCCTCTGACTGATTCCAATAGTTGTCATGCAATATTTTATATGCCCTACTAATTATCCCTTTTTTTTTACAGCGACTTCTGTTCTAGATTCAACTCAAAATTCTACCAATTATCAATTTCTCTTTGCCTATACTTTGATATAAATTCTCAATAGGAAGGCAGTCTCTAGCCTGCAATCCAAATGTAGTCTTGGCCTCTTTGCATTCTGTTACTTTTCTCCGTCTAATTTTTTGTTCCCAGTACCTTGATTCCTTTGCCAATTTTCTCCAGTAAATTCTAGCCTTCTCTTGTCTGTTCTCTATACCTCGAATTGCAGTCATCCCTATTGGCAGAACCTCCTTTCTCCATTTCCATGTTGGCTTAGTTCTTAGAATATTTTCTGGTCGCTTATGAATTTAATATTCTGTATGGCTATTGTTATTCTCCATCAAGATTTGCATTCAAAATCCCACTTTTTTAGCTTCCCTCCTTGTTTCATCATCATCATCATTCCTTTCCACTTTGAATTATAGCTTTCTGTTTGTGCTATGTATAGGAACCGTAGCTGTGCAGCACTAAAATATCCCTTCAAATCAGATAATCCCAATCCACCTGGTTCTATTGGAGGAGTCAACTTGTCCCATTTGACTCTTTCTCTCTTCCACTCCCAGATAAAATCATTCAACTCCTTATTAATTGCTACCTACAAATTCTCCTCTGGTTGCTAAAAATATGGCTCACCTATGTATAAAACTAAAGGGACTAAAAAACATTTTCACTGCTTGCATCCTGCTATCTATAGCCTTAGTTTTTTGTATTATCTTCTGTTTAGTCTCTTCCCATATATCCTTAGCTGCCAAAACAGAATCCTTTTTAATCCATACTCCTAAGTACTTCATTTTATCATGTCCCTATAAATATAAGTATTACTGAACAATTTCATGTGTGGGGTACATAAGTAACACCTATAGCCTTTGTTTTATCTTCACTAATGCTATATCCTGAAAAGACTTGAAACTGTCTCAGAATGTTTCACAATGCTGGGATATCCTTTTCTGGTTTTATCAGGTACTAAAACAATATCCTCTGCAAATAAAGCCAACTTTTCTTAATTACCATACCAATTATATCCTTGAATTTCTGAGTCCCTTGTTTTCCTTTGCCATTGGTTCTAAATATAATCCAAATAACAAATGGGGAAGAGAACCCCCCTGTTTGGTTCCGCTGTTCAGACGGAACTTATCAAGAGGAACCACTTCATAATTTCATTTTTTCCTCTGATCAGTCACATTCTTAGCTGCCATAACAGAAGCCTTTTCAATGGATACTCCTAGCTACTTCATCTTCTCATTTCCTCACAAATGTGGGCATTGCTGGACCAATGCATGTGTGGATACATATTTTGCAATTATAGCCTTTGTTTTATCTTCATTAATTTTATATCCCAAAAAGACTTGAAATTGTCTCAAAATGTTCCACAACACTGAGATGTCCTTTTCTGGATTTATCAGGTACAAAATAATATCATCTGCAAATAAACCCAGCTGTTTTTGATAGCCATGTCAATTATATCCTTGTATTTCATTTTCTTTGCCAGTGGTTCTAAATATAAACCGAATAAAGAGGAAAAAGGACACCACTGCCTGGTTCATCTGTTCAAAACAGGTTGTCTGAGAGGATCCCTCCACTTTAATTCCTGCCGCCGATCCTTCATGTATCATAACTGACCTTAGGAGTGTATCCGGGAATACAAATGCTTCCATTGCCCTACTCACAAAATCCCAGCTTACTCTGTCAAATGCTTTCTCTGCATCAAGACCCACCAACAACAGTCATATTTTCTCACATTCTGCTTCCCTGTGGATCATCATTGTTCTGTTATTGTTATCAAATGTTTGCTTCCCATCCATAAATCAGACAAATCTATATCTATCAGGTTTGGCATCACATTTTCCATTGTTTTAGCCATTATGGACATATGCACTTTATAATCATGGTTTAGAATCAAAATGATTCTGTATGTAGTTGGCTGAGATGGGTCTTTACTCTGCTTTTGGTATTAACAGCCACCACCGTTTTTTATTCTAGGATGTTGGTGCTTCCCCTTTTTTTAAAATACTGTTAAAGAAAACCTTCTAGAGCTTTATCACTTTTATCCCTCCTAACTTCCAAACTTCCAAACTTCCACTGGAATACCATCTATTCCTGGAGACTTTACTGCAAATTTGTTATACATCACCATTTTTATCTCATCTCCTCCTATCTTAACTGTTAGCTGTTGAACCTCATCTTCCTCTAACCTTGGCATATTTAAGTTTTCAGTAAGTATTTCCATTTGTATTTTTTCTTGATTTCCCTACTTCTCTGCTTTATACAATTTTTCATAAAATGTCCAAAAATATCTCTAATACCGCTACAAGAGATCTGTTTTTTTTTTGTCATAGCCTCTCTAATTTTGGCAAAAACCCTTTCTGCTTTCTGTTGCTAAAGTCATTGTGCCAAGGTTTTCTGCTCTATTGAAAACATTTGCTTAACAGCAATCTTTCTAAACTCCTGCATATTATCCAGGGTACTCAATTATTTTCTCTTTAGCATGCTGCAATTACACCTTTTCTTGTTCTGAGAGATTCCCCTTATTTTGCAATACTTTATCCTTTGTCAGCCCCTCTAAATTATCCTTATTACTATTTAACCAGATCACTTTTTCTGTTATTTCTACCCCATTTTTAAACTCTTCTTTCATTTTATCCCACTCACTAGGTGTAACTTCAGGAGTACTTTCTATCTTCCCTAATAAATCCTGGATAATTTCCATTACCCATTCCTTAAATTCCTATTTTTAACAGGTAGTTGAGGAAGTGTCTCATATTTACTTCATTACCCTACATTTTTATCTTAGTAATTATTGGAGCATGATCTTAAATGGTTATTGGATGTGTATCAAAGTTCTCAATTACGTGAACATGTTCCTGTGAAGTCAAATTTGTTAAGCCTAGTGCAGGTATTGTACCTTGGGGAATAATATGTAAATTCTCACTGAGTACCTACTACTGAATTCATGTCTTTCATACCAAATATTTTAATGAATTTCTTTAGAAATCTACACTCTTTTGTTATATTTTCCCTTCTAGGCCCCTCAGATACACCCTCATTGCTATAAGTCAAATTCCAGTCTCCATCTACAAGTAATGTTCCCTGCTGAAAGCTGATTATTTCTCCCATTTTAAGCTCCAAAATGGCAGTTTTAGATAGAATATAAATACATGCCAGCATAATCCTCATCCCTTACCAGTAGTCCCTTTCTACTGCAAATCTGCCATTATTATATTTTTCCTTCTTATATCACTACTAGAGTTCCTCTAGCAAGTAATGTAAGCAGAGATGGATCCAGCACTAAGCAACTTAGGCAGTTGCCTAGGGCCCATGTTTTCTTGGGTGGCCGATAAAAAGTAAAATTGTGTATAAATAAAAAGTCCAAGTACATAAGATAACAATATCTGTAAACCTGGAGGGCTTTAGGACCTTATGGGAGACTTCAGTAAAAAAAGAGCAACAAGCCCCAGAAATCTCTGTGAAAGCATTAAGTGTCCTAATGTAGGATGTTACATGCCAACAGCCTGCAGAGCAGGAGATTTGATGGCCAGCAAAGCGCGGGACTGGACTGCCACAAAGAGTATGCCAAAGCAGTGAGTGCAGCTGGCATAACCAACAGTGCTGATGGAGGTGTGTGTGTGTGTGTGTGTGTGTGTGTGTGTGTGTGTGTGTGTGTGTGTGTGTGTGTGTGTGTGTGTGTGTGTGTGTGTGTGTGAGAGAGAGTGAAATGACCCAGCAAGGGGATGGCAGGTTGATGAACTTATTCAGGCTCAAGGTGCAGGGGACAACAGCCTGAATCATCTACACCAGCTAAGCATTTGCAGTTTCAAAGACTGTTGAGCTTCGGTCCATTTCCAAAAAAATGTTTAGTTCCAGTGTGTTTTAGTTTCCCTGCACTTCCAAAAAGTGTTGAGTTTCTGTGCATTTTCAAGGAATGTTGAGTGTCAAGGGAACAGAAGTTTACTGTTTCTCATGCTAAGTCTGTTTTCAGTGTGTAACTGTTTTGTTTAGCAAATGGCCATCATCAGCATTTATGCCATAGCATATGAACGCAGAGTTAGTAGCACAACAGGTAGCATACTTGCCTTTGGTGAAGAAGGCTGATGGTTCTATTCCCACACCATGTAGAGGAGTGATGATATTGAAGTGCTCTTTAAGGGGGAATGGGGGGGTGCTACATTCCTGAATGTGCCCTCCTTTGTATGAAATGCCCAGTAACTGTGAACCTGTTGCCAGTTTGACAGCCAATCCTTATTGCAATGTTACCAGCTTAATATTTTTTTTAAATATAACATGGGCATTTTATTCCTCAAGGTTAGCAGGCATTGAATTTGTACATAAAACACTGAAATCTAAAGCTGTTTGCCAGCAGCAACCTCTTTAGTTACAGATCTCTTTAATGTGGAATTATTCAGGTAACTTTTACTTCTGCAGAGACTGTGTATATTGAGTGATATTGGTGGATTGTCATGATAGAAGTTTGAGTGACCTTTTGTGGTTGAATTGTTCTGTAATGGGTAGTTTTGTCATTTCTTTGCTTACTGGAAAATGTTCAAACCTACAACTTTAAAACACACTCTTACAAGTGGTGCTGTATTATAAAAGGAGTATAATTTAATATAATCAGGAAGGTACACCAAAAACACGTGTGTATGCATAGTCCTAAAAATATGTGCAAGAGACCTATAGTTTGAAAACAGACCAAAAATAAACTTAGTCCACCACTGGCCAGATGCATTTTCATTGAATGTAGGTTTCAATGAATGTGAGCTTCAGGGAGAGACAAGCTCACTGTTCATGCTATGTCTTTTTTCATTGTGAGACTGTATTGTTTTTTAGAAAACATCTATCAGTGTTTGTGCTATAATATTTGAAATAAAAGTTGTAAATATCTAATCATTGTCGAAGTAAAGAAGAAAATAGTATGCACACTGACAGATTTGAACAGTGCTTATGGTAAATAAGGAGAAATAGGTAAGTAATGAGACACTGGAATGGTTGGGGGGGGGGTCCTGATCTATTACCCTGTTTAGGACTCCATTTGACCATGATCTGGTTATTAATATAAGTACTCCTCTTTCCCTTTGCCCCTGATATTCTGCAGAATATCCATCTTGAAATCATTTGTTTATCAAATTCACATGCTCAGTTCTTTTCAAATGTGTCTCTTGTAGCATTGCTATTTCCACTCTATATTTCTTAATATAATTAAGATTCTTTCCTTTTTGTCCATACCTGGGAAACCATTCACATTCCAAGATAATATGGAAAGTGTTACCATTATGGTAAGAAGTCATTATTCCCACCTGTTACATATGGCAGCTATTTTAAATGCCTCTTTCTAGCTTTTTTGATACATGCACTCATTAGTGTCTGGCAGGTTAATACTTTATGCATTTTTTCTTATCAACATTGGAAGTTATGTCACATTTTATAAGACTTTTTTTTTAATAAAAACCGAAAAAACAAACAAAAAAAAAAACAAACACACCCCCATACCTGTTAACTCACGATACTATGTAGATCTTCAAATAATGAAGTTTAACCCTCCTAATAGGAACATTTGTGCCAAATAGACAGCTGTTAACACAGGCCCTAATTAACCTGAAATTGAGGTTATCCATGCTAAGACACATGTTATTGCCTCTGATTCTACTTAGCTAATTGGTGTCTGTTACTTTTTATATTTTTATTCCCCCTCCCCCAGATGTGAAAACTACTTGCATACTTTCAGAAGTAATTAACTTTTAGCCTCAAAGAAACCAGTGTTCTGTCTTTTATTGTCCCTTTATCAGCTTGCTTCCATGGAAAAATAAGAAAAAAAAGGAAATGTAGCCTGCTGTTGCAGCCTGAACAACAAGGTGAAGCATTTATTGCTGGTGTTTTCATTTTTACTTGTTTCTACTTAGAATGTGTTGTTAGATTAAGCCAAGGGTCTTAATACATATATTCACCTATGTAAAGGTAAGAAAAACATATCAACTGTACATATGTTATGATCTTTGTGTACTTTTACACCCCATCCCCTACCTCAACAGTCCAAGATTACAACCTATTAAATTAAATGTGCTTTTGTGTAGCTTTTCTTCTCTTTTTGCAGTGCAGTATCTACATTTCTTAATACCAAAAAGAAAGAGAAGAGGAAGAAAAAAAAGATATCTGTTTACTTTAATAACTTTATCACATACAAGAACAACTGAAAATACTTCACTATAAACAATTTATATTGTGAAAAAAATTCTTAGAAATACTGTTTAGAAAAGGAATTGTTTTAGTTACAGTTACCTTTTTCTCTCTTGTTCCCCTCCATACAGCATTCCTCCAAACATTAATGACATGGAGTGAGGCAAATGCTTTTCATGTCCTCATAAGTTTAACAAAGTCAAAACAAGTCAATTTTTTCCACTTATTTTTACTCGGCCATATTTCCCAAATGCAATTGATGCTTTGCAGTCTCACATTTATTCACTAATTTCCATGTTACAGGTCTTCTTCCTGTTCACCTCCATCTCCCAACTCATGATTCTGGTTCAATTCCACAATTCTCCCAGTTCTTCTGGTCAACTCCTGTGCTTTTCTTTTCTCTCTTAGCCATTTTTCTCTGGAACAGTGGAAAAAGTTTTACTGGCAAAGTCTCTGTGTGTGCTTTATTATCAGAAGAATAATAATCAGGGTCCCCTCCTGCTAGATGGCTCATTTTTGTTGGACGTACTTTTGCATTTCCTCCTTAGCCTGATCTGCATCAAAGAATTACTTTGATCCTCCAAGAAAAAATATTCTGAACACAACTGAATACAGCAGCTTGAATATCATACCTGTTTCTTGATGTTCCCTGATTACTGGAATAAATGTGTTTGTCTTATTCCTGGTGTACAGCCAAGTTATCATTTTCCACAAACACTCCATTGTCTCCAACTTTTAATATTTTGCCACAGTTTTATGTGGCTCAGTTCTTTCGACTGATAGGTTTGCATCTTTACTAATAAATATCTTGGCAGCTTTTTTGGCTAAATTTGGAACATACACATGGTATGCCCTTTCAATTAACAGTCGCTGCTCTGGAATAGCAATCCAGTTGCATATTTGTGCTTTCATAAACTTAATAGTTTGTACCTTCTTGTATCTCTGATACAGCAGAAAATCTCAGATTGCCCTTATGTGCTCTGTCCTGTAATTCTACCATTTTGTGAAACACCTGTTCTTGAGCTGTCTTATACTCAGCCAGTCTTTTCTTCGTTTCAACCTCTAATTTTTGCAGTTTTATCAGCTCATCTGAATATCTGTTTAAAGCTTCTTCCATTTTTTCCAGCCTTTTGTTATTTGAGTTGATATACTCCTTCAGTGTTTCATTTACTTTAATCAGCTATGAGCACATTTAACTTATTTTTCCTCTAAATTACTGTAAGCCATGTCTTGTACCAAAGCTGGAGCTTGAACTGCTCTTTAACAGCTGCAGGATCCTGTCAAAAAATGGTATGATCAATTAAACGTGATCTTTTATAGTTAAATTGCATATCCTGGCCTGTGAAGACAAAAAGATCTTCAATGTTAAAAGGCATAGCTGTTAATTTTTATGATATTAATGAGGTCTAGGTCATTAAAAATAATATATTTAGAATGGCAAGTGAAAATAATCTAGATTCCCAGATTACTCAAGAACAGTGCTCTGATTCTGATTCTAAGCTGTGCTACTAGATCTAGAAAATTTAGGATTTGTAGATGGCAACACTTCAATTGTTTCTGTATAACACTTTCATCTGACATATATATTTTCCTCAGCTTCTCCTTTTTGTAGGAGAGGTGGGAAAAATACATTGGGAAACTGGGAGCATATATTTGGGAATGCAGGGAACTCAATCCTTTCAGGACAGAGTTACAAAGTTCTGTGATAAATTATGGGCAGAACAAGACTGCAATTACTCCCTCATTTTACTTGAGTAGGTTGGGTACCCTTGGATCCTTCAGCTTAAATTTATTGATGTTAACAAAAGCAGTAACATTTAAGTGAAAATAAAAAAATGATACTGACAGAAGAGAATGTAATTCAGATTTTGAAGCAAATGAGAAAGATGGAAAAGTTAACGGGCAATAAGAAATAATACGTAGTTAAATGGATGTTCTGGTCTTTTCAGATGGACATTTGAAATCCTTATTAAACAATTTATTTTAAAATTATATTCCTTAAGCAAATTGTTTTTGTCAATTTTGGCAGTTGGAACACTGTAATTAGTGGTTACAATGGAAATGCTGACAAGTAATTAATTTTCAGTGGTTGAATGTTCATGGGGGATTGGAGATCACAATATGTTATTAATTTGTCTTATCCATGTCTGCATTCGTCTTTGCAGTTTGTTTAATAAACTTTATATTTAAAAAAAAATGACCTCTACAGATTTTTGAGTGGGCTCCCAGATAGTATTACTAACCAGTGGAATTAATAATATGGAAGTTCATGCCATTCTGCTTCCCTTTGCCCATGCCAATATTCTCACAAGTAAAAACACAATTTTTCCACAGTCAAAGCAAAACTCTTTCCTAAAACAGAAACCTGAAAATATTCTATTCCCATCATAAATCGTCCTGAACTTTTATCCATTTTCTAATTTGATGCCCAAGTTTAAAAACACAGTTGCATTTTAAGTATGATAAAGGACAGCCAAAACTGAACTCACATCAGGAATCCTTCTCAAACACAGTACCTTTGTTTAAGTAAACTTACCATAACAGTAGATGTTTAAAGATCACTGCTGCCATAGTCTAGGCTATATGCGTTATATCTTGCTAAGAACACAACAGCTGGCCAACTTCAAAATCTTCAGAACACCTCCCACATACCCAAATCATTGGTTAGCTCAAGCTGAGCTAACTAAAAGTCAGGTTTGAGCTCCAAGTCCATCACAGCCTTCATGCCAACAGAGAGCGAGGGAGGCTAAATCCCTGAGCAGTACAGTGCTAGGAAAATAATAAATGTCCACACCTACGTATAAAAATTTACAAAAAAAAAAAACAAATGGATGGAGAGAGCGGGTACTGCAGCAGTGGTCATTTAAACATCTACTGGTAAGGTAAGTTACTTGTACAACTGTACTAGGTCCTTCATTTGTTCACTGCTTCAGTAGCCTAAGCTGTATGAGTAGATTACCAGAGCTTAGTTAGACCAGGAAAAGGAAGGATAGGGTATCCAAGAAGCCCTGGAGAATGGTCTTAGCAAAGTCTGTCCTAGGCCTGTAGAAAGAATCTAGTTTGTAGTCCTTTGTAAAAGTATGTACAGAAGACCAAGCTGCTGCTTTTCAAATACTTTAGAATCCAACCTTTTCCAAAAAGCCACAGTTAAAGCCAAGGCCCTCATGGAATAAGCCTTGACCCTGCCTGGAATAGTTTTGTTGTGGGGGAGTAACAAAAATTAATAGTATGAGCCAACCATTTGGAAATAGTATGTTATGATACCGGTTATTTAGTTTTCTTATCTTAATAAGAAATGAACAATGGATCAGAAGCTGTTAAAGATTTTGTTGTGTCAAGATAGCAATTAAGTTGTCTGTGGGCATCCAATGTATGAATTAACCAGTGTGGCATTTTTTTTACCTCATATCTGCTTTTGTTTGATTTATCAGGGTCTAGAGTTCCCTATTTAGTTTAAGAGCTTTTTTTTAACATCTTGAGAGTTGCATTTATTTTTTACATTCAGTGAGTTTTTTTCTTTTATTATAAGGTCTGTTTATAATTGGATTTTACCACATTTTTTAATATGACATTGTATTTATTTCATTGGGAAACAGAGGCATCCTTGCAGCTATTTGCATGTGTATAACATTTGGAAGTAAAGGATTCTGTATAAGCAATGGGGGGGGGTCATTAGGTTGGAAGAGAATATTGAATTTAGCCAGGTTATCACTTAGTTTCAGTAGATTAGCCCTGGCATACCTTCCAAATATTAAGGTTTCAGTCTTAAGATGAAGGTGATTGGTTTGTGATCCAGTTTTTTTTTTAAAGGTGAATGTTACAACTGGCAGGAAACAGTGTTGTCCCATATTAGTGAGATACAATTGATTTTATCACCCCTGGCTGAGGTGCAGACTAACAAGTCTGAGAGTTTGTACTGATGAAGCCCAGAACTCTATGGACGTACATGTTAGAGGATGTCTACATCTTCCATTTAATGGAGGGGTGGTTGAAGTTCACCAGAAGAATGATGTTTGGCTGAATGCACAAGGACTCCATATTAGTTAGGCAGGAGATCTAGGCTAAGTGGGACATAGTAGTAGTCCTATATGTATTAACTAAGTGGTATGGAATGTCATACCTCTAGCAGCCTACACACATCTTGCATTGCAGACCATTTTTTTCTGAAAAATAAATTTGAAAAGGATAAGATAAACAAAAGTAAATAGTTTATGAGCAATACAAGCTATCAAATTGTATCAGTTACGATGTTATTTATTTTTATTTATTTTGTTATTTATTTAACATTTGTTGACCGGGAAAGTCCGACTAGGTTCCACAGATCCTGTTTTCAGCGGAGGCCTGGGGAGAAATGCTCCAGAAGCATGTCTTTATCATTATCATGTTATCAGTGAGAAGTATTTTTACAGCACTAATAGTCAGTGAATTTGTGCTCTTTCAGTATATACTATAATTTATTGTAATGCACACAAACACAAGATTATATTTTTTGCTAAGCCGCGGTGGTGCAGCGGTAGCATTGTCACCTCACAGTAAGAGGTTCTCCGGTTCAATTCTCGGCTGGAGCGCCTTATGTGTGGAGTCCGGATGTCCTGCCCGCAGTCGAGTGGCATTCAAAAGACATGCGTGAATGGGCATGCCTTCGTTGAAGGTTGGGCGTCGAGCTGGCACCTAGGCACCATAAAAATCTACTGCCAGTCATTAGCGGACCGGAGTTCCGCTGTGGCGACCTCTAACCGGGAAAAGCCGAAAGAAGAACATCATGTCTTAGAAACTGTATAACCTACACATATGTTGTTAAGACATTTTTGTTAACCAGGTATAAGCTTCCACATGACAACAAGAAATTTCTCTGAGTGCACGTTTATTGAGATATTTACATAAATATAAAAACATATGTTTAATTGTATAATTAGCAGAATAAATAACATTAAACATTTTTTAAGATGTGCAACTTACAGTTCAAATTTGAAAGACTGTTTTCTGCAACATCTAAGGTTTCATGCAACAATTTGCAAGTCACTTGTTTTTTGAAATATTAAGTACATATGGAAATATTGTTTATTTTCATAATTACTAACAAGCAAGTAGCAATATATAAGGTGGTGTGTGATATAAAGGACATTCTGTCTTTCACCATGGCATATCCTAGCATACCCCTCAATAACATGTAGGGCTCTCAGTTATGAAAATATGAACATAAACATGAATAATAAGTGATGAACTGTGATTTTTCTCTACTGCAGTATGTCCTAGATAAACACTCTTAGTTTTATATTGTTAATAAGGCCTAGCACTTTCTAATATTGCCTGTTTTTAGGCAGCAAGTCATTTAGTAAATGAAAGCAGACCCCAAAAAGTTCTGGATGCCATAATGAACTATGGGTGTGAACTTGAAGAATACAAAAAGGGCAATGGGCTTGAGTGAGTTAAGCCACAATGTGTTAAAGGTCCTTGTTAATGGTAACTTGGAACATGGAGGACTTCCAAATTGATCTTGTCTAATTGGTCTGGAGGGGAAGGGTTTTTTTTTTTTTTTTTTTTTTTACAAATATGGAAACATCACTGCCTTTAACACTTTCATCTAACATGTGGTACACATTGAAACCTTGCACTGATGGAGTGCTGTCAGAGGTCTTGAACCAGGTCTCCATAACGATGCATATGTCAGTGTTATCCAGAGTAAGGCATGCTGGTAGGGAGTGGAGATTCTTTTAAGGCTCCTAGTGTGGAGCAGCAATTCCTTTGTTACCTGGTTTCTGCTTTGCTGTCTCAGACTCTTTTGAGAACTGTAAAGAAAGAACAGGCTAGCAAGTACGGTTGGTGCACGGATAAACCAAACATGCACAAGAGAAAAGAAATCCAGCACCCCGAGCGGTAGTAGCTTAAAGTTCTTTTATTAGACCAGACCCGTTTCAGCAATCAGCTTTCTTCAGTGGTTTGATAACTACACAACCATAGGCCATATTTATTAGTATTTTGAACTAGGCAGTATGACATCATTTCCTGTATTCATGAAAAAATCACCAAAACATATTAGTATATATGAATAAACCTAAAATATACAAAGATAAATTAGTATATGGAAATTATAATAAGAATATTAATATTAAAATGTATATCAAAACTGAAATTATGCTTCAATAAATTTGTAATATAACAACAATCCTGTAGTTCAGTATAACAAGTAGAACAAAAATGGTGTTATTACATATAAATAGATTACAGTTATTAGGGGCAATAACCCCTCACAATTTATCATTAAGACCAGGTGGAAATAAACCACCTAGTTTTACAATCCATTTTGTTTCTTTTTGCTTAAGCAATTTGTGCCATCCAGTTTTAAAATTTCTATTGCCAGAAATCTTATCAATAATGATAAAAGACAACTGGGCTGTTTTATGTATCAAAGAATGTTTGTACAAAGCATTGGTGGACCTGGCATTCCTTATATCACCCAAATGTTCGGAAATACGAATTCTAAACTGTCTGGATGTTTGTCCAATGTAAAATGCCCTGCATGTACATGTGGCCAAATAAATCACCCAATCTGTGCTACAATTTGCAAAAAATTTTATATTATATACCTTGCCTGTGTTCTTGCTTGTGAATTCCTTGGTAGTAAATATATATTTGCAAAAAGAGCAATGGCCACAAGGGTGATTGCCAATAAGTTTGTCTCCCACCAAGGTAGTCTGAGTAATAGAGATATCCAATGGTGTAATTATTTTGTAATAAGAAAAGTGTGACCTTAGGCTTTTACCTTTACGGTATGAAAACAGACATCTGTTGTCCAACCAGTTTGCCAGATGTGTATTTGTTGTTAATATATTCCAATGATTATTGATAATGTCCATCAATTGATAGGTGTTCCTACCAAAGGTGGTTACTAACCTTGGTGTCTGTGCAGAAGAACTGGCTACTTTGGATTTATAACCCAACAAAGTGTCCCTTGATAGATTTTTGGTCATTTGGACTGCAGAGTGAACATCCATTTTATTATAACCTCTCTGTAAGAATCTATTCGAGAGATCATTCTGATAATTCTCAAGGTCCATATCAGATGAACATATTCTCTTAATCCTGATGAATTGTGATTTAGGAATGTTTTTTATAATATGTCTGGGATGTAAGCTAGAGGCATGTAATAAACTGTTGTATTTTGGGTATTTTCTGTGCACAGTGGTACGTAGAGTGTTGTCCGGTTCCCTACACAAATGGACATCCAAAAAATCAATCTGCTGCAGATTATAATTAACCGAAAATTCTATGCCCCATTTGTTACTGTTAAGATATTCAACAAATTCCATAAGGTACTCTGTGCCCCCTTTCCAAACCAGCCAACAATCGTCCAGAAAACGTCTCCAAATGTCGATTTCTGGCATATATAAGTTGTGTAATTCACTATATATAATCTGATCTTCAACATATCCCATAAAGAGATCAGCATATATTGGTGTGAAGGAGGCACCCATCGCCGTACCCTGAATTTGCCAGTAACATTGGTTTTGAAAATAGAACACATTCTTGGTTAGAACGTGTTCCGCCATGCATATTAATAGGGTGTTAAATCCTGGACTATAAATGTTGATCTTCTGTAGCCAATATTCCAGTGCCATTAGACCAGCCCAATGTGGTATGCTAGTATACAGTGATGTAACATCTAAAGTGCACATAAGCCAATCTGGTTCAAGTTGGGATTCAGAAACAATCTGTAGGAACTCCGTGGTGTCTTGCAATCTGGCCCGTACATACGGTAACAAAGGTTTTAAATATTGTGTCAGAAAGACCGATAATGGTTCAATAAGTGAACCCATACCTGAAACAATAGGCCTGCCTGGTTTTGTATTTTGGGACTTGAGAATCTTAGGCAATAAATATAGATATTGCTTAACTGGATCTTGATTGGTTAAATGGAATCTAGTTTTAGTACTAATGATACCTTCCTCAACTGCAAGCTGTAAAAAATCATCAATTTGTTTTTTAAATTTGGGGGTAGGGTCAATAGGCATATGTAAATAATGCTGAGTGTTCAACACCTGTCTCATTCCTTCAGCTCAGTAATAACTGGAATTCATGACCACAATGGCCCCACCCTTATCCGCAGGAAGAATGGTGATGTCAGTATTGTTTTTAAGATTCATAAGAGCCTGTTGTTCCTCAACATTTAAGTTATTTCTAAGAGTGTTCCCTGAACCCAACTGATGGTGTAAATCCTTAATAACAGCATTCTGGAATATGGCTACATGTTTGTCCATTGGAGGACAAAACTGGATGGTAAAAATCTAAATTCAGTGGATCTTTGAGTAGATTCCTTTTGATCAAAAAAGAGTTTAAGGTTTAGTCTTCTACAAAAATCCATGACATCTGATACAAAGGTACTTTCATCAACAAAAAAAACAGGAATAAAACCAAGGCCTTTATTTAACAAAAGTTCTTCAATAGGTGGTAATACATAATCAGAGATATTATGCACATTGGAGCAGTCTGCATTCATTTGACAATGGACAGAAAGAGTTGTTCTAATGTTCTTATGTTTGCGTCCCCCCTGTGCCTAAAGGGTGATCAGCATTACGTGTTCTTTTGGAAACCGGAGAATCTGAAATATGAGTGGATTCAGTATCCGTGGTGGATGATTCCTCACCCGAACTCATACTGGGTGATGTACCCTTTTTTAGTATAGATCTCTGCCTCTTCTTGCATGTGTAACTAAACTTTTTGGTACCCTCTGCAAACCTTACCCCTTTCTGTAGCTCGAAGGGTTTCCCCCTTTCGTAATCTTCCATGTCTCTAGAGAATTTGCTTAGCTTCTTGTCTTTTAATGTCTTTTCTGAGGTTAGGAGTTCTCTAGATAATCTACTCAGTGATTCCTGAAAGTTTGGTTGATTCTCATATAATTTCAATTCTTCACACATTTTTTGTACATCACAAATATTTGCCTGTATTGTTCTGTCATAATATGACGATAATATGTTGACAAACATCATTGCCGAATCTTGTTGTGCAACGCTCCATTCTCTGATCAATAGATCATCTGGTTTACCTCCCAGCGGTTGCAGTTTAGTTCTAAGGCCTCTTGGGGCAATATTTTGATGCTTATATGCCTTAAATAATCTGGAGTGCCAGATGTTGGTACGTAATGTTTTGACCTTTTTACCAAATTGAGTAAAAAGCATACTACAATCGTCAACTGGAGCTGTGGTTCTATCGGCAGTAGATCCATTACTGCATTCAATTCCAAAGATGTGAATATCATCTTTGTCTGCACACAATCTTTGTACCATATAATTAAGATCCATGACAATAGATTGTGCGTATGCTAAGGTCAAATGTGATGTATTAAAAACCAAATTATAATATGATTTTAATATTCAGTATCATTGGTATATAAATAACCAAAGCCCAAAAAAGCTCAAAAAAAAGTCCAATGGACAAACATGTAGCCATATTCCAGAATGCTGTTATTAAGGATTTACACCATCAGTTGGGTTCAGGGAACACTCGTAGAAGTAACTTAAATGTTGAGGAACAACAGGCTCTTATGAATCTTAAAAGCAATACTGACATCACCATTTTTCCTGCAGATAAGGGTGGGGCCATTGTGGTCCTGAATTCCAGTTATTACTGGGCTGAGGGAATGAGACAGGTGTCGAACACTCAGCATTATTTACATATGCCTATTGACCCAACCCCCAAATTTAAAAAACAAATTGATGATTTTTTACAGCTTGCAGCTGAGGAAGGTATCATTAGTACTAAAACTAGATTCCATTTAACCAATCAAGATCCAGTTAAGCAATATCTATATTTATTGCCTAAGATTCACAAGTCCCAAAATACAAAACCAGGCAGGCCTTTGTTTCAGGTATGGGTTCACTTACTGAACCATTATCGGTCTTTCTGACACAATATTTAAAACCTTTGTTACCGTATGTACGGGCCAGATTGCAAGACACTACAGAGTTCCTACAGATTGTTTCTGAATCCCAACTTGAACCGGATTGGCTTATGTGCACTTTAGATGTTACATCACTGTATACTAGCATACCACATTGGGCTGGTCTAATGGCACTGGAATATTGGCTACAGATCATCAACATTTATAGTCCAGGATTTAACACCCTATTAATCTGCATGGCGGAACACGTTCTAACCAAGAATGTGTTCTATTTTCAAAACCAATGTTACTGGCAAATTTAGAGTACGGCGATGGATGCCTACTTCGCACCAATATATGCTGATCTCTTTATGGGATATGTTGAAGATCAGATTATATATAGTGAATTACACAACTTATATATGCCAGAAATCGACATTTGGAGACGTTTTCTGGACGATTGTTGGCTGGTTTGGAAAGGGGGCACAGAGTTCCTTATGGAATTTGTTGAATATCTTAACAGTAACAAATGGGGCATAGAATTTTCGGTTAATTATAATCTGCGGCAGATGGATTTTTTGGATGTCCATTTGTGTAGGGAACCGGACAACACTCTATGTACCACTGTGCACAGAAAATACCCAAAATACAACAGTTTATTACATGCCTCTAGCTTACATCCCAGACATATTATAAAAAACATTCCTAAATCACAATTCATCAGGATTAAGAGAATATGTTCATCTGATATGGACCTTGAGAATTATCAGAATGATCTCTCAAATAGATTCTTACAGAGAGGTTATAATAAAATGGATGTTCACTCTGCAGTCCAAATGACCAAAAATCTATCAAGGGACACTTTGTTGGGTTATAAATCCAAAGTAGCCAGTTCTTCTGTACAGACACCAAGGTTAGTAACCACCTTTGGTAGGAACACCTATCAGTTGATGGACATTATGAATAATCATTGGAATATATTAACAACAAATACACATCTGGCAAACTGGTTGGACAACAGATGTCTGTTTTCATACCGTAAAGGTAAAAGCCTAAGGTCACACTTTTCTTATTACAAAAGAATTACACCATTGGATGTCTCTATTACTCAGACTACCTTGGTGGGAGACAAACTTATTGGCAATCACCCTTGTGGTCATTGCTCTTTTTGCAAATATATATTTACTACCAAGGAATTCACAAGCAAGAACACAGGCAAGGTATATAATATAAATTTTTTTGCAAATTGTAGCACAGATTGGGTGATTTATTTGGCCACATGTACATGCAGGGCATTTTACATTGGACAAACATCCAGACAGTTTAGAATTTGTATTTCCGAACATTTGGGTGATATAAGGAATGCCAGGTCCACCAATGCTTTGTACAAACATTCTTTGATACATAAAACAGCCCAGTTTTCTTTTATCATTATTGATAAGATTTCTGGCAATAGAAATTTTAAAACTGGATGGCACAAATTGCTTAAGCAAAAAGAAACAAAATGGATTGTAAAACTAGGTGGTTTATTTCCACCTGGTCTTAATGATAAATTGTGAGGGGTTAATGCCCCTAATAACTGTAATCTATTTATATGTTATAACACCATTTTTGTTCTACTTGTTATACTGAACTACAGGATTGTTGTTATATTACAAATTTATTGAAGCATAATTTCAATTTTGATATACATTTTAATATTAATATTCTTATTATACTTTCCATATACTAATTGATCTTTGTACCTTTTAGGTTTATTCATATATACTAATATGTTTTGGTGATTTTTTCATGAATACAGGAAATTATGTCATACTGCCTAGTTCAAAATACTAATAAATATGGCCTATGGTTGTGTAGTTATCAAACCACTGAAGAAAGCTGATTGCTGAAACCGGTCTGGTCTAATAAAAGAACTTTAAGCTACTACCGCTCGGGGTGCTGGATTTCTTTTCTCTTTTGAGAACTGTGCCTAAAAAGTATGCACTGTGGGGGTGTTCAAAGATTTTGCCAATATATGAAAGCCTTGGGGATAAAGGTGCAAGCCATTCCTGGCAAAGTATGTAGGACTGTCTGCCATCTCTTCCCAGGCTGACGTATATTGGACCCCTTTGAATGTCCTTTAAAGCTAAGCCAGTTGTTGAAATCCGGAATTATTTGTTCATATTGCAACATCATTCTTGGTAATGGTAAAATGCTTCTCAAGACTAGGTTCATACCTGCCTCAGACAAATATTTTGAGAGCTGCATCATGTTTCTCTTCAAATAGTCCAGGAACACGTCTGAAGTCACATACTGTCAGTACGTGTGGTGCAAGGACACTGCATGTCATAGTGAATCCTGGCACCTGACAGGCTATTGACAGTGACCATCTACTTGCGTAACCTGGTGAGTGATGCATCGGAGTGTCTCACAAGGAAGTAATCTATGACCAAGATGTTGGATTATGTGGAGGTTTGCTGTAAAAGCTTTAGAACTGAGACACTGTGACTCTTTGATGTATGTTTTAAGGTGGGTGCTGTTTGTGTTGTGTGTTTATAAGCTGCAGTGGGTATTTGTTTCTTAGGTTACATTTAGGAGGCATTTCTGGTTTTGGGTAAGTAACTTTCAAGAGCCCCAGTATATGTAGGTCTCTGTGTTTGTTCTGATCTGTGTGTGATAGGTTTAGTGTGGTGTTAATTGGTACTAACGACCTGCTTGTTATTTGTATTGTCTTTATGTGAAAGTTTTGCCTTCAATAGCATTAAATAACTGCATCTGTCACACACCGTGTCAGTTTATTTAAGTACTACATGGTTGTCAGTAAACAAGAGACAATTGCTCTCAGGATGCCCATTTCAACCAAGATGGCTGTAGGGATGGTTGGAAAGTAGAAATCCATGGTTTCAGGTGCTTATTAATGTGGGCTGAAGAGGAAGTAGTGCTTATGAGGTTTGCAGTTGATTACTGGAGGTGCCATTTGTCTGGTGGTGGAGATGCTGGTCTCAGCACAGCTGCATGTAACTAGAAATAAGTGGTCCTTACTGCCGTCTCCTAAGTTTCCTGAGAAGTACTATTAACCCATGCTGTGCTGTGTTCAGTACACTTGCTGTAATCTTCATTTGGTAGATACCCTAGATAATACCTACAGCAGCTAGATGCAACAGACTGCCTAGCTGCACAAAGGCCCTGAAGAGGCTCTCACCAAAACTGCAACAAGACCATTCAGTAAAGTCCCACACTCACTGCCCAGTCAGAGACGTCCAGGAATCATTGCCTGCTGCTCCTTCTCTCACCATGAGCGAGGAAGTTGCATAAATCCTAAGCTCGCTAAGAAGCAATTTTCAGGCTTTATAGTGATTGGTAATCTCTAGGTAGGCTAGGACATTATGTTCCTTTTCTTCTTCTGTCACTAAGAGCAAAACAGAAGCACTATTCCTGTGACTGATCGGTAGTCTAGTCCCAGATGTTACTGATTTTAAAAGTAAAACGGAAAAAGGGGTTTATACTTTGAATGCTGCAATATGCATAGAGTGAGTAGTAGTATATGAAACAAAGGCTAATTCAAGCTTTAGAAATCTAAGCGGTGGGTTTTTCCAGTTAAAGCTTTCATTGCCCAGTAGAATGAGCAGATGAAGCCAACATTACAGTAAGTAAGGGTGGGCATCTCAATAACCAGCAAGGTTAAAAGCACAATAGGAACTGGTCAGGTGGGTTAGTGAGAAAAATCCAGCACAGTCGCACACCAGCAGCAGTCTGTCAGTACTTGCAGCTAAATAAGAAATGTTGTTTTTCATCTCCTCCAAGTAATTAGCCTGATTTCATTCCTTTTCAGTCAGTGAATGGAAAAGAATTTTTTTTTCTAACTGAACCTTGCAAATATGTTTTAAGACTTGAAGAAAAATAAATTAATGGTAAAACAAAATTTAAAATAAAATAAACAGTAATATAATAATAGCAAAAATAAAATAATATATAATAGAAGTATCCATACATTAAATGGAGAAATCCAACCTAAAATCTAATGCAGTCACACAGCAGCAGTAGGCTAAATAGCACTTCCCATTATATAAGTATGGTTAGAAAAGGTTTCGCTACGTGGATATATATGGATAATGATATTATCTTCCCCATCTTCTATACCAGGGACATTGGTACACTTAAAGATGTCTTTTCCAAGCATTGGCATGTCCTATCAGTAGATCGAACTATCAAGGGCCTTACAGGTGATCGACCCAAGTTTGTATATCGTAATAAAAAGAACCTTAAGAATCTGCTTTGCTACCCAAGGACACGTCATGTCCCTTTCATTTCATCAGGTCCCTACATGACAACCTGTAACAAGTGCAATTTTTGCACGTATATAGCGACTGACCCTGACTTTCACTATCCCTATGGTTCTGGCATCTACCACATCAAAACCAAAGGTAATTGTATGTCCAAAGATGTTGTTTACCTAGCTTGCTGCACTTTGTGTCCAGCTTATTATGTAGGCAAGACCAATCGGACATTGAGGGACAGGATCCGGGAACATGTATACCACACGAGGAAAGGCAATCTACACAATGCACTATCCAAGCACACGAATGAGGAAGGTATAGAACATCAATTCAAGTTCAGGATATTAGAACAGATTTCTAGAACATATAGGAGAGGGGACATTAGCAACTACACAGAGACCAGGGAAATCCACTGGATTATCAAATTCAGGGCTGACCTAGCACCAGGTCTGAATGGAAGGGTTCCCCTACGCCCACTGTTGAAATCTAGGAGGTTACTGGTCAAGAAATGTTAGGATGTTTAAAATATCATACTATGCTAGGTAGTATGTATTTAATTATTTCCTTAAATATATTTATTTATTATATGCATGTTTTTAATGATAGTTATTTGCTCATATGGCTTCATCAAGTTGGTTTCATTAAGTTGCATACACATGTTTTTGCATTTATTTACTTTTTATTTACTATTTATGGACATCTTTGTATAATGTTTTTAATGCGTTTTTATGAGTTATACACCTTTAAGATGTAGATGGGTTTTGGCGCCTTTATGCTTATTTAGAGTAGTGATTTCTGAAGTTTTATGTGATAAGGTCTGAAGAAGCTATTGCGAAAGCGCTAACCTGTTCTTATTAATAAATCTGCTTTCAAATTTATTCTGCCTGTTTTTGGATCATTATCTTCACTAGCCGTTGGATTTAGATTATCGCTGAGACTGTCTTTCTTTGATTTCCTCCATTGCTTTGCTCAGTGGCGTTAATATTTACTTTACATTTTTGAGTTCTTGGTCTCCGCTGAGCATTAACTCCGCTGGTTCAATTATTTTCAAAATTTAAAATAAAATAAACAGTAATATAATAATAGCAAAAATAAAATAATATATAATAGAAGTATCCATACATTAAATGGAGAAATCCAACCTAAAATCTAATGCAGTCACACAGCAGCAGTAGGCTAAATAGCACTTCCCGTTATATAAGTATGGTTAGAAAAGGTTTCGCTACTTACTCGAGGTGGTGACTAGGAAAGAAATTATTGCCTGTGTCTCTTCAGTTTAAAGAGATGACAAAGCTTAGGGAACTAGAAAAGAGAGAAGGGATGAAGTCTCAGTTCTTGTTGTATGCAAATGATTGCATATTAGTATCAGAAGATGTGGACATAACATTTAGTGAAGCAACTACATTTACCCGCATACGTCCTTGGAGAAGGGAAAGGTAAAAGAATCCAAAGAGGAAACTTCAAAATGAGCAGGAAGAAGTATATTGGCAAATGTTTCTTAATTCCTGACAATTACTGGGTTTGAATCAGTACATGTCAGTCAATGGTATATTAAAATTATGGGCAGCAAGGTTATAGTAGGATTCCTAAAAATTTCCTTAAAAAACTGTCGCAGTATATTTAAGCAATAATCCATGACTGTGCATAGGTATATCAGGATCACAGAGGCAAAGCCAGAATGATTAAACAAAACCAACCACTGGTAAACCTGATACACCCACAGACAGGAGTGGATTATTGCTATTGTACAATGACATTAGTTATATTTTGTATAACAGCATTTCAGTCTTCTTCCACGTTGTCATCTGTAGGCTGAAGTACATTGCAAGCTTCTGGGACTTGTGTTCCCACACTTGCACAGTGCATCAGTGCAGTACAGGAGAAGCAATGTTTTTTTTTTTTTTTTTTTAACCGTTTAAAAAATAGGGATTTTAAGAAGGACAGTGCAGAAATGGATGGAAATCAGGTATATTTCTGTTTCTTTAGTTTTGCAGAACATACCTGATTTTTCTCGAAGTTTGCTGACCCTTGGCATATACAAGTAGAATGCTTGATCGCTCAGTGGTACTTCAGCAGCTGGACTTTTTTCTGTTGATATATGCTCAATTTACAATGGGCATACTGGTTGGGTGGTCAAATCAGAGTGCTTGTTTTTGAATAGCAACAAGCAGTTATTGTATAATACCTGTTTCTTCTTTAGGAATGAAATTATATTAGTTAAAAAAAACTTTTTGCATAATGTTCAAGTCATTTGTTATTGCTGTCACATGATTTGTATTTAGTATTTAGGACTGTGTTATAGAAACACGAAACACACACCTACATTCACGGAGGCTCTCAATAAAAATCTGCACAAGCAACAGAGACCTCCAAAGCAGAAATGCAAGCAACCTACACCCCTGCCAACACAACCCAAATGACACATAGCCCACAAATTCAGTGTGCCACTCAACCACAGCCCATAAGGCATAACAACGTACCCAACGCTCTAGTCAGAGGTGACTCTATAGTCAAGTACACTGATGTTCCACTCACCAGGCCAAACAAGGAGAAAGTTACTGTCAGCTGCCTGTTGGGTGCCAGGATCTGCCACATAACACACGCACTCAGGTCACTTCACAACAAGTACAAATATGACTCTGTCATTGTCCATGTTGGTGTGAATGACCTGAGACGTACCTCCCTGGACTACATGAAAAGAGACATGGAGGAGCTCTCCAATCTTGTAGCCCAGGCAGGTATGACCTTCGCCCTGAGTAGCATCCTGCCATCACCCAGAATGATACCACATTACAAGGACAAAATGATTGACTTCAACAATTAGCTAAGCTTCTGGTGTCATTCTAAGGGGATCCAGTATCTGTCTGCCTGGGATGACATGATCGACAGATCAAGATGCTTTGCCAGAGATGGCCTGCACCTTTCGCCCTTGGGATTCCGGATACTGGCTAAGGCTCTTGCCACCCCTATAGTGCCTTTTTTAGGCAAGGTTCAAATGACAAATTCACCACCTTAACAGGTACAAGCAAGCAAAATCTGAGGGCAATGCTTCTCAGTGCTAGAAGTCTAAACCTCAAAATGCATTCACTTGAGGCAATCCTTAAAATGGAGAACATCGATATCTGTGCAGTGACAGTGACCTGGTTCAAAGCTCCAGAGAGCACCCCTGCATTACCAGGCTATAATTCATACCACACCTTTCGGTCACCTAACCTGGACCAAAACACTAAAGGTGGAGGGGTGTCCATATTCATTAAGGATATCTACGCCTCCAGACTAGTTGCTCAGTAAATACATCCGAGATTATCTAAGTGCAACTAACTCTGGGCAAGACCGCAATCCAAATTGTAACTTGCTACAGATCCCCCACCATGCCCAGGATTCCCACTTCTCATTTCTTGATACACTGGGAAATATTAGGGTACAGCCCAACACCCTAATAATGGGCGATTTCAACTACCTCACCATTAAGTGGGAAAACTCATGTACCAACTCTTTTGCTCAACGTTTTCTGGAATTCATAAATTCCAATGCCTTGGATCAACTTATCCACACCCCACCAGGGTCAGCAATATCCTAGACCTGGTCATTATCAACATGGGTGACCAGTGTTCCACACCAGAGGTCAATTCCTTGTTGGTCAGATCCGACCACAAGCTAATCACCCTAGACATTCACATCCCAACCCCCCCCCCCCCAATTAGGGAAACCACTGTAAAAAATTTCTCCAAAGCCAACTTCACGCTTCTTAAGGCAGAAGTGGCAAACTTCACGACAGCCATGCAGATGGACAATAGAGGTACGACTGCTGAATCCTACACAAATGCATTTTATAAGCACTTACATGAGTGCATGGATCATGCTATCCCTAACAGAACCAAGATGCTATCCTCCAAAAAAAGGAAGCCAATCTGGTGGTCCCCTGCCATAAACAAATTCTACAACAGAAGAAAGTGTTGCAAAAAAGCGTAAAATCCCATGATTGGAGGAACTCCCTGGTCAACCTCAGTAAGAAGCTGAGATCCCTCATAAAATCCTCCAAAGATAGTTACAAAAACAAATTCGCCACTGATTGTAAAGACAACACAAAGCATTCTATAGCTATGTCAAGAATCTCAATGGCAACACTCATATCTGCTCTGAGTTACAGCACATGGCACTAAATATACAGAACCAACTGATATTGCCAACATCCTGGCAGATAGGTTCAGTGCTAACTTTACCCCCCTCTCACCCCCTAAAGGGCCCATCTCTATACTGGAAGAATGCAAAATTCCTGTAATCACAGCTGCACAGTTAAAAACCACACTCTCCAAAGCCAAGAACACAGCAGCATCCATGGGACCTGACAACATCCCAGGGACCTGACAACATCCCAGGCTGCATTCTACATGAACTGCAGAATGAACTGGCACCCCACCTAAGCACCATGTTCAGTCATAGCCTCACCTCAGGCTTTGTGCCACTGAATGGCGCACAGCAATGGTTATCCCACTCCACAAAGGGGGAGCCACCACGGACCCCAGGAACTACTGCCCCATTAGTCTAACGAGCCTGGTCTGCAAGGCCATGGAACGTATCATCATGGATCTTATACACAAAGACACTGGTAATTTCCAAACTCTGGACCCCACCCAGTTTGGGTTTGTAAAAGGCAGATCATGTCTCCTAAACCTGATAGACTTCTTTGAAACAGTCACCAAAGCCATAGACGAGGATAAGGTGGTTCACACAGCCTATCTAGATCTCGCCAAGGCTTTTGACACCGTCCCCCACTCTGGAATTATAGATAAACTCACTAAACTAGGTCTAAATCCTTATGTCACAAGATGGGTTGCCAACTGGCTCACTGACAGAACCCACACTATGAAAGTAGCAGACTCCAAATCCAACTTTAGACAAGTGGAGTACCACAGGGTTCAGTCCTGAGTCCTCTCCTGTTTGGTATATACTTTTCTGAAGTACAGGCTAACATAGAAGATCTTTGGCTAATGAAGTTTGCAAATGACTGCAAATTAGGAGCTATAATCAAAACTCTTAACGATGTGGACATCCTACAAAAGGGCCTCACGGAGACAGATGCCTGGTGTCAAAGCTATGGCCTCAAGCTCAATGTCAAAAAGTGCATTGTCATCCCCTTTGGTAAAAACTCTGTACACATGAACTACCACATAGGTTGTAGTCTGCTTAACACCAAAAGTGTGATAAGAGACCTTGGGACACAGGTGGACAGTAGTCTCTCCTTTGATGATCACATCGCCACAGTAGTTAGGAAATCCTTCTATGTGGCACACCCCATCACAAAAGGTTTCTCTTCCAGGAAAAAAGAGGTCATTGTTCCCCTCTACTCACCACTGTTTAGACCCATTATAAAGTACAGCGCCCCTTTTGGTATGTACCTCACAAGATATCTACAACAACTGGAAAGGCTGCAGAAATACCTCACAAAGAGGATTACTGGCCTCAAACAGATGCCGTATGCAGACCATCTCAGAAAACTCCAGCTTTACTCCATCGCATATCGCCTACTCAGAGGCAATCTCTGCCTAACATACAAAGCTATGTCAAACCCAGAGCTATTGGACATGCTCCACTTAAAGAAATCCCAATCCCTCTGAGCTACACGCTCTAGGGACCTAAACCTTGTCAGTACAATAAACAGAACATGCTGGAGGGATAAATTCCTGTCCCAGAGACTTCCCATACTCTTGAACAGACTACCTATCCTATATCAAACAAAGCTCCTGGTTAACACTCTTCAAGAAAAATCTTGATTGGATGGGAAATAGGAAATTCACCCCAGGGATATCCTCTGTGGCTCTGCTCGACAGGAGCACAGGAAAATAATTTCTTGGGTGGCGAAAGCCAGGGTACCTTTTTGGCTGGGCTTATATAGGCCCTAGGGCCAATAGCCTAATACCTACCTATGAACCTTTGAATATGTGGTATTTATTCTAATGAAGTCTGAGCTTATTTGCAGAAAAAAAGTGCTAAATTAATTCTTGTAAGTGTTGAATTCTTAAGTTGCTGACGTTTCTTCTGTTTGCAGTGAGGGAAAGGCTGGGTGGACTAGAATATCAAGAAGGGACGAATTCTCAGTTTCTGTAATGTGCACATTTTCACATCTTAGTGTCAGAAGATGTGGCTACAACTATAAGGGAGGTAGCTGCATTTCCCTGCATATGCCTTTGGAGAAGGGAGAAGGGAAACAATGCAAAGAGGCATCTCCAGAATGAGTTGGAAGTAAGGAATGCTGGGTATTCTGCATTCCCCAACATATGTCATAACATGTGACATCATCCAGTGGCGGGAATGAGCAAGGCAATGGGTATAGACCATGAGGCTGAAGAAAATGCGTCAAAAGCAAGAATGCAAGGTGAAAAAAATATGAAGTGTGATATATGGACAACTGATAAGTAGGTCATGTGGAGAGAAGGAAGATGGGAAAAATGGAAAGGATACAGAATCATGGAAGAACAGGAGTTGGTGAAGTTTGGAGGAGAAGCAGGAAAGATATTAACGTCCCTAGAGGGGCTAGAAAAACAAGATGGGCTGTCTAGGAAGGAGTGGTAGCATTACTGAGGGAGAAATGAACTAAAGGAAAGATACAAGAGGCAGATCAAATGTAAAGGGAAAGAAAAAAAGACAAAGGAAAGCCCCACGGAAAAACAGGAAGAAAGGCAAAGATGAAAATACGGAATGATATATAAAGACCTGCAAGAGCAGGAAGATGAAGCACAACTAAGGGTAACCAGGAAAAGAGAGAGAAACTAAGGATGGCGTACCAACAAGTTGGAGTGGAGGAGGATACTGTAGATAAACGAGTTCAGTGCATACACGGAAAAGGATATCGGACCGTACAGATTCTACACAGATGGTATGTCGCACCAAAACAGATTGGGAAATGAGAGAAGGAAAGAAAATAATGCATTTTGGAAGTGTGATGGGATAGTGGCATGGGTGACCCATACGTCCTTGATATATGCTTACAGGTATAAGAAGTATGGAATAAACTAAGGGTGAAATGGGAAGAACTCTGTACAAACAGGAGACAACATATGGGACTGCATGGGTGAACCATACGTCCTTGGTATATGCTTACAGGTATAAGAAGTATGGAATAAACTAAGGGTGAAATGGGAGGAACTCTGTACAAAAAGGCGACAACATATGGGACTGCATGGGTGAACCATACGTCCTTGGTATATGCTTACAGGTATAAGAAGTATGGAATAAACTAAGGGTGAAATGGGAGGAACTCTACAAAAAGGCGACAACATATGGGACTGCATGGGTGAACCATACGTCCTTGGTATATGCTTACAGGTATAAGAAGTATGGAATAAACTAAGGGTGAAATGGGAAGAACTCTGTACAAAAAGGCGACAACATATGGGACTGCATGGGTGAACCATACGTCCTTGGTATATGCTTACAGGTATAAGAATTATGGAATAAACTAAGGGTGAAATGGGAAGAACTCTGTACAAAAAGGAGACAACATATGGGACTGCATGGGTGAACCATACGTCCTTGGTGTATGCTTACAGGTATAAGAAGTATGGAATAAACTAAGGGTGAAATGGGAGGAACTTTGTACAAAAAGGAGACAACATATGGGACTGCATGGGTGAACCATACGTCCTTGGTATATGCTTACAGGTATAAGAAGTATGGAATAAACTAAGGATGAAATGGGAGGAACTCTGTACAAAAAGGCGACAACATATGGGACTGCATGGGTGAACCATACGTCCTTGGTATATGCTTACAGGTATAAGAAGTATGGAATAAACTAAGGGTGAAATGGGAAGAACTCTGTACAAAAAGGAGACAACATATGGGACTGCATGGGTGAACCATACGTCCTTGGTGTATGCTTACAGGTATAAGAAGTATGGAATAAACTAAGGGTGAAATGGGAGGAACTCTACAAAAAGGAGACAACATATGGGACTGCATGGGTGAACCATACGTCCTTGGTATATGCTTACAGGTATAAGAAGTATGGAATAAACTAAGGGTGAAATGGGAGGAACTCTGTACAAAAAGGAGACAACATATGGGACTGCATGGGTGAACCATACGTACTTGGTATATGCTTACAGGTATAAGAAGTATGGAATAAACTAAGGGTGAAATGGGAGGAACTCTACAAAAAGGAGACAACATATGGGACTGCATGGGTGAACCATACGTCCTTGGTATATGCTTACAGGTATAAGAAGTATGGAATAAACTAAGGGTGAAATGGGAGGAACTCTGTACAAAAAGGAGACAACATATGGGACTGCATGGGTGAACCATACGTCCTTGGTATATGCTTACAGGTATAAGAATTATGGAATAAACTAAGGGTGAAATGGGAGGAACTCTGTACAAAAAGAAGACAATATATGGGATTGCATGGGTGAACCATATGTCCTTGGTATATGCTTACAGGTATAAGAAGTATGGAATAAACTAAGGGTGAAATGGGAAGAACTCTGTACAAAAAGGAGACAACATATGGGACTGCATGGGTGAACCATACGTCCTTGGTATATGCTTACAGGTATAAGAAGTATGGAATAAACTAAGGGTGAAATGGGAAGAACTCTGTACAAAAAGGAGACAACATATGGGACTGCATGGGTGAACCATACGTCCTTGGTATATGCTTACAGGTATAAGAAGAATGGAATAAACTAAGGGTGAAATGGGAAGAACTTTGTACAAAAAGGAGACAACATATGGGACTGCATGGGTGAACCATACGTCCTTGGTATATGCTTACAGGTATAAGAAGTATGGAATAAACTAAGGGTGAAATGGGAAGAACTCTGTGCAAAAAGGAGACAACATATGGGACTGCATGGGTGAACCATACGTCCTTGGTATATGCTTACAGGTATAAGAAGAATGGAATAAACTAAGGGTGAAATGGGAAGAACTCTGTACAAAAAGGAGACAACATATGGGACTGCATGGGTGAACCATACGTCCTTGGTATATGCTTACAGGTATAAGAAGTATGGAATAAACTAAGGGTGAAATGGGAGGAACTCTGTACAAAAGGAGACAACATATGGGACTGCATGGGTGAACCATACGTCCTTGGTATATGCTTACAGGTATAAGAAGTATGGAATAAACTAAGGGTGAAATGGGAGGAACTCTGTACAAAAAGGAGACAACATATGGGACTGCATGGGTGAACCATACGTCCTTGGTATATGTTTACAGGTATAAGAAGTATGGAATAAACTAAGGGTGAAATGGGAGGAACTCTACAAAAAGGAGACAACATATGGGACTGCATGGGTGAACCATACGTCCTTGGTATATGCTTACAGGTATAAGAAGAATGGAATAAACTAAGGGTGAAATGGGAGGAACTCTGTACAAAAAGGAGACAACATATGGGACTTCTGTATGTGGGGGAAAGCACAAAAGAAGTGAAAGCAGGAAGATTTACAAAGACTAATGGCCACTGAAGTAAAGAAAATCATAGCAAAGAACAGGTAGAGGGCACAATGGGTTTCAGAGGAAGAAGTGCACAAAAATCAGTCAGGTGATAAGAGAATGAAAAGTGAAGGCTGGAGAAAGAATGCAAGGAGGTGCTGGAGACGTATACATGCAGTAGGGTGAGCATAGGTGGCGATAGCAGCGAACTGCTGGTGAAGACAAGGTGCAGCAATCATGAGGATTCCAGGTGTATGTAATGAAGGAGGAGAAGTTTATGAATAAATGTGTGGGGGGGAGAAAAAATAGGTTACAGAAATAAGCTAGGTGTGATGGCAATTTCATTCTGTGTGATAGACTGTAACAGTAGTTAATTCAGAGCATAGTAGCATCAAATGTGTACTATACAAGGTTAGATTTATTCAGGGAAAAATATTACCACATGTATTGTTTTCAGAACAATATAACAAGATTCATTGCAAACAAGCGAACACAAAGCCGAGAAAATGAGCTATCTTCAGATATTTATAAATGGTGCAGAAGACGGGGCTATTACTCCAAATATCAGGTTCCAGAGGGCATCAGTATCAGATTTTTTTACAGCTTAGTTTTAAAAGTGTTTTCTTGTTTCCCCGCCTCTTAAGCATTTGTGAAGATGGCAGTCTCTGCTCTGTCCTCCCATCACTCTAGCATGTAACCGGGCTTGTAACTGTCAATGTCCTTTCTGCAGTTGTCACCCATCCTGATTCAGCACTGTCCTATATCCTGCACAGAATATTATTGGGGTGCTACTTTCCTAGTCATAGTACTGGTCAGCTGTTAACATATTGTGAAGGGAAGTGTGTGTGCTTCTGAGGCAGCCAAGTGCCAGTGTTACAGTTCACCATGCTTAGAGGGGGTGGAAGGGAGTGATGGTGATGTCAGGAATGTCAGGCTCGGAATCCTGGTCTTGATGTGTTGTCAGTACTGTAGAGGCAGTTGCAGTGGAAGCCAAACCCAGAAATTCTTTGCCAAGTTTTAATTCCTTGTCCCTCCCACTTGTCATGATTATGGATACCTTTTCATTACCATCTCACTAGCGTTAGAGTGGACTGAGGAGGAGCTGTGGGTGCAGAATTGGTACATCAACCTGGGCACCAAAATCTCTTCTTATACGTATGCTTATGTGCAGTATGGCAGTCTGTTTCTTTAGCTTGTTCATCTCACAATGCTGCATTTTAATGGTTTACTTCCCATGTACCTTTGATGTACAGTACACTAACTGCCACTTTAACCACAAAGTACACGTTCATTTATTTGTGTATTTAAGCTTGTTGGCCAGGATAATGGACTGATACATTGTGGACGTATTTCAGCCACAGCATGGAAGTTACAGGAGATTATGAAAACCTATAAAAGCAGAGCAGATAAAGCAAAATAGAATAGTCTTGCAGCTGTATAAAGTTAACAACAAAGACAACAAATGCTTGATATATATATATATATATATATATATATATATATATACATATATACATATAGTTGTAACTGTTTAATTATATATGTCATATTTGTTATGCAGCAAGGGGTAAATTGGAGTTGTAGGGGAGAATTTGTTCGTTAGCTGTAAAAGATCAAACGTTAGGTGCAGGATATATTCCAAGTATTTACTGTAACTTGATTTTTGTTTAATCTGTTATCATTGATTATACTGTAGATAACAAAATTAGGAGCCTGAAGAAAGAAGACTTTTGCACTCATCCTCTAATAAAGTGCTGTGTTTCTACTTCTGGTACAGAGGATTGTGGGTATTAATTTGGTTTATTAACAGGAGAATTTAGTCCGATGGGATTTCCTTTATAACAGAGTAAATTAAAAGCAAATTAGCAACACACTGGGCAGCTAATTACAAATCATTGTACTCTGGAGAAATACAAAAGTAACAAAGTTAGCACTGTGTTAAAAATTGTGTGCCTTGCTCAGGTCTTACAATGCTGTCCTCTACTTTTGTATCCCTTTGTCTCCCATGCCTCACTCTTTCTTATTTCCATGTGACATCTGTTCAGAGCTTGTCCCTCCTGTGATACCATACTCTTTGCAGCTGTTCAGGCCGTGGATCTGTGCTGTACATGCTGGTACCCTGAGCATACGGTCTTTTGATGTATGATAAAACAGAATCAAATCACTAGGGGTTCAAAGAGAATTCATTAGAATATCAATTAACCTCTTCTGAACAAACTAGCAGTTCTGTGGTTGAGCTGATGCTTCACTGTTGTATAAGATTTGTGGTTAATATATTCTAATAATAGATGGATAGACATTGTTATGCATACTTCAAATTCCTGATTAGTATCTGAATTGTATATTAGATGCTGTTGTTTATCTTTTAGTGTTTGTGTCTTGAAATTACTACAGTTGCACTGAAATATGTTTGCAGTGTTTCAGTTTAATTTGAGCTGCAGAGTTCAGAATATATTTTTAGAGATAAAATGGGCAAATAGCAAAACAGTATCCAACAACTCCCTGCAGAAGCCTTGGGA
This sequence comes from Protopterus annectens, assembly GCF_019279795.1. Classification (NCBI taxonomy): domain Eukaryota; kingdom Metazoa; phylum Chordata; order Ceratodontiformes; family Protopteridae; genus Protopterus; species Protopterus annectens. The sequence continues at coordinate 13,485,719 of NC_056750.1, read as the reverse complement.
GAAACAATATGGTGCTTAGAACTTTTAAGGCATTTCTGTATCGTGTCAGACTTCAAACAGAAACCATGCCACTGCCTGATTGACTACTTTATTCAGAATGTGCTTACTTATCTGTCTCAGTTTTATTTTATGACTTCTAGATTCTCAGTCTTTGTTGACTTTTACAGTTAAATATAGTGTATGGCCTTGTCCTACTTATAGCATATCAGAGTTACCAAGGTTACCTGGAAACACAAGACAAGGTGTTGTATTATCCTTATCAGAGTGCTTGGCCTTCCCAGGCCTCCTGAGTGATGCCTTCTTTGCAGTTATGTTTTAGCATCAAATAAAGAAGAAAACAAGTTAGTATATTGATGAATTTTAAGTCTTATAATAAAAGCTAATGGGAAAATGTTTTCATTTTTCTTAGAAGACAATTCATCCCAAATGTGAAGTTTTTCTCATGACAAAATGTTTTTTCCCTTTAATCTCAAACCCAGGATTGCCTTGTACAAATTGAATACACTTTAAATAGCATTTTACTTTCTGCCTGAACCTATTTCTAAAAATTCTCTCCACACTTGTTGTTTTTAGACTTTTTGTAAAAATATCATAATGTTTTCTTCTGACCTTTGTTTCACCATCTGCTATGCGTAGGCACTTTGAATAAACTGAGTATTTACTACCTTCAGTACACATAACAGGTTACTGATTCTAGCCAAAGGGCCAGCTAAAAAGTCTTAAATTTATGTATAGACTTTCTTTTATGTGTATTATTATCAGTAATGGAGAACACTGGACCTTGTGTTAAGTATAAACGCAGAATGATGTGACAGTGTTCTCTGTTATTACAAAGTAACGGTGAAAGTGATCAGTGTGGAAAACATAAAGAGGCTTCACACCAAGCGAAACATTTACTGTTTCACCCTATACCTATATATAGACAAGATTAGGAACAAACACAAACAAGGAAATAAGTTGTTAAAGCTATGCATTCAGAAATTATTAAGATGCTAATTTCAGAAATTCCATTTATTTCCATTGCTTATAAAGAATGTTTTATCTGGTAAGTGGAATATGTGAAAATAAGAATCCTGACTAGAGGGGCAGAAAGATCCACCAAGATAGCCTATTTTTGAATATAACTTCATCTGGTAGAATAACACCTATATTGTACTCATATGGCATGCCTTTGAAGACTGTTCTACAAGTCTGTTGCTGTGTGGGGAAAAACAACTTCCTCACATTTCCCTGATTAAGCCTAAAATGACATAGTTTCATCCATCCTCAAACTGTGACCTTTTATTCTCATATACATTTATTTTTTCAAAGGTTTTCCCCTTTACTGAGATAATAATCATTTTACTGTCAGTACTTACTTGTCTGTTCTGTATACCTTGTACTTTAGTAATTTCTGTTTGTAATTCTACTTCCTTTGTACATTTTGTATAGCTGTGACATTTCTTGTACTTGTAATCACTATGTTTGGCCTAAAATGGTCCGATAAGATCAAGATCATGAATGGATCCCCTTAAATTATCTATGGTATGATCCCAGGTATGCTCATTAGGGGTAATATATAAGTTTTGACCTTGGGATGGGTAAGGCCAATCTATAACTAAATGGGATAGAATATTTCAAGCATAAAAAAACTGGCTAGGCTTAAAATGTCCCTGAAGGGCCACTAGCCTAGTACTTAACATATGAACCTATAAATGTTGTGTAAGAGGTGGTCACCAACAAAAGATAAAGGAAGTAAAGTCACTGAACAGATAAAATTACTTTCACGTGTACAGCTGGTGAGGTTTGCTTTATTGACTTTAATATACCCACAATGACATAAAATGTAAAAAGAAGCCATGTAGCTAAAGGGTCATTTGCATGTATCACATAGATCTGAGGTATTACAAAGGGAAGATTATAGCTTGACTATATCTTTCTTGTAGTTTTTACTGAATGGTTTGTGTGGCCTTTCATCCCTTTGTGTTGGACTTACTTGCTGTTGAGAGAAAATGTTGGAAATGGCAATAATCTCACTGTAACCATAAAGAGATAGACTATTCACAACATACGTTGTGTTCCCATAACATTACATTACACAGGCAGCAACCATGACTTAAATGAAATCTTATCAGAATGAGAACTCCAATGAGGTCATTTTGGGGTCTACCCAAGAAGAACATAATAATCACTTGAGTGATACACGAACACCAAACAATCAACCAGACTCCATCTTGGATTGGATCCTAGTCTCAGATCCACACAAATGTTTCAACACTGGTACTCTCCCTGATATCCTAACCGACCATTTACCAATTTTTACACATAGAACCCATACTCAGTACCCAAATCCCACTCGTATAGAACATCTAAAAACTTAACCGACTTCAACCAAATAGCTTTCAGTAACTCCCTAAAAGCCACAAAATGGACCCTACTAAAAACATTACCCTTAGAAGATGTTGTAAACAATTTTAATAAGATCTTCCTTGATACCCTATGTACTTTAGCCCCCACTCTGTACAAAAGAACAAAACTTAATCATGCTCCTTGGCTTAAAAAAACAACAAAGCAGACTCTTCTTTCCAGGAACTGAGCCTGGAAAGAATAGCGTAAAAATAAAAAACAAGCCAATGAAATTAACTTCAAACATCTTCCTAACAAAACCAAGAAATTAGTTATAAATGGCAAAAAAAGTATTTTTCACTACAATTATCTAGTCAAAGAAATAACCCTAAAAAGTTCTGGAAACCAGTCTCTTCTCTACTTAATCCTGAGACCACACAAAACCCATCACCATCCCTCAATAAAGACCCACAACAAATAGCCCATATGTTCAACTCTCACTTTATCGACAGTATTCTTAAACTTGTCAGAGAAACCCACCAACAACAAATAACACCCCAGCAATAAAATAAGGACCTGAAACCCTGCCCATGAGAATCCAAGCCCACATCCCTCACTCCACAAAGAAAAGTATAAAACAGTAACTCCTATATTCTCCTTAAAACCAGTGCCCACCTCTGTAGTATTTAAATTGCTAACTAAACTAAGACCATGCTCATGGTCACCAATAACCTCCCCTCCAAATATTTGAAACTTTTTGCTGATGCAGTAGCCTACCCCATCAGTATTCTAATTTATTGCAATTGACCGCTGCATCTCAGAACCCACAGTCCGTCAAATTTGGAAGCAGTCCGTGATAACCCCATTACATAAAGGTAGAAATACTAATGATTTAACTAACTATTGACCCGTCTCCATTCTGTCACCATTATCTAAAATATTGGAAAAGTGGATACAAACTCAATTACTAAAACACCTCTCTGACCATAGTTGCCTCGCCCCAATCCAACATGGCTTTTGTCCTGCACATAGTACTACTACAGCCTTACTTTCTTTCACTGATACTGTGAACAAATCTCTGGATTCTGGTCTAGCTTATTAGACCTATCTAAACCTTTCGACACAGTATCACATACTAAACTACAACAACTAGCAGCATTAGGATGCTCTGAGCATACCCTTACCTGATTCACCAACTACCTGAACAACAGACAACAATCTGTCAGATGGCAAAACAATATCTTCGACCTTTGCTTTTTAATATATTTATAAATGAGCTCCACAAAGTCTCCATTCATAGTTCACTCATCCAATATGCTGATGACTCGACTATCATATCCTCCACTAGCAACTTCCCAGATCTCCTAAACATAACAAACACCTTCTCAACCATAGAAACTTGGCTAAATGAAGCACAACTACTACTAAATCCCCCCAAATCTAAGCTACTACTATTTTTGTCTAAGCCACATCCACAGGACTTTAAAGTTTATCCCCAAAACAACACTGAAATTGAAGTAGTGAAGACAGCAAAATTACTAGGCATTACTGTAGATGACAAACTATCTTTCTAACAACATATTCTTAATGCAATAAAGAAAACACTTTTTAAACTAGGCAAAATCTACAGACATAAACTACATGGAGAAACCCACATAAATAAAACTGGCAAGTACCCTCCTACTTCCTACCGTCCTCTGTGGGTTCCCCATCTTTACCAACCTTCACTCTTCTCTAATTAACAAATTACAATCGTGCTATTATAAAACTACAAAATATGCCTCATGCTTACCAAACTGCACTTACCACTGCCAAGGCCATTAAGGTATTGAAATGGTTTGAATTCCCACACTACTACCTTCATTACACCCAATTAACTCTTGTTCATAAACTAATATACATCACAGAAAACTGCCCTTCACTTTTCCTACTCCCTCTATTACACAACTTGAATCCATAAAACCTTCAAATTCACCATAAAAAAACATTTCCTTACCAATCAAATCTGTCCTTGTGTCAAAAACTGTAGCCCACTGTAAACAAATTCTAAGACTTTGCTGACTAGTATGACTTTTTTCAATTTCAAGTAATAATTTGTAAATCCACTGAAGTCCTTTGATTTTTGTATATCAGATCAGTATGTCAGTCACGGTCTTGTCTCTACAACCATTATTAGGCTAATCCTAAACTTCCTATATATCGAAGAGCATACAGTTCACAGAATATTAGAATTTTTGTTTCCAACTCTGTTAGTTCATTCTTTTTAATTCATTTACTCATTCATTTGTTTTGTATTATAATTTACTGTTCCCACTTAGCAATGAAGGTAACTTGTTTTTATGGGCAAATGTAGGAAGTCCATTCTGCCAATCATTTTCTGATATCTTCTTTATCCTCTTCATTGCCTTTTGGAGCCAGGTCATATTTTAGGAAGTAGGAAGCATAAGGCAGAGAATCATTCCTTGATGGGATACTTATCCATCACAAGATACACACACACACACATTATCAGCATGTTTTTGGGATGTGAAAGGAAACTGAAGACCCATGTAGACAATGGGGAGTAAGTGGGTGATGCATAAAAAAGACATCTCAGCGAGGAACTGAACCAATCTACCGAGTGCTGTGAGTCCACAACACCGATTGCTGCACCACTGTGCAGTCCGATGTAGGCATTCAACACTCCAAAAAGAGAACCGACACAGCAAGTGCACAACAATAAATTACAGCAGTGTCACAGATGTGTGGAGTGGGGAAGCACTGATAGCACCTTCTCTTGTAAAATGGTATAATATTTTTAAAAAAATCTCAGGTAAGAACAACAATCATTTGAAAACTCACTATACTGTCCCAGGTCACAACGCTGTATTTGTATCTATGGTAATTCAGGTACTCTTTATTTACATTTCGGTTCTGAGAACCAATGAGAGATGGAGAGAAGAAATCTACCCACCAAGCAGACACTAACTAGCAGGACATTAAGTGCCTTCCAGAAATACACATAGACTGTATATAAATAGAAAGGGTGCCTTTGACTAAGGCAGCGGGTTCCAAAAACTTTGACTGCTGGTTACTTCACTGTGTAAAGATGGGCAGATAACTCACTCACTCTGCATATCCAGTCCTCCTAAAAATAAGACCATTGGCCATTTTTGCAGACAAAATTTAAGCTCCCTGATTTACATATTGCTGTTTTTAGTTTGGAACCCAATTTCATGTAAACACAATATGCATGCCATGCATTTTACCATCCTTTGCTGATTATCTTAGATGCGATTATTCTGTACTTGTAGAGCTCCCAGCTGGGGGATTTGTTTGGTAAATGTGACACAAATACTTGTTTATGAATGACAGTGCAAAAAGTATTGGATCAAACGTAAGTACTGAAAGCAGTACAGAAAAGTAGGCCAAAACTTTAGTAAGTATGTGACAGTGATGGGAGCAACACTAGTCAAAAATCCTATTCCTATACGTGGCATCATTTCTAATGTGTGTTGTATTTTGCTGTTGAAAATACCTTATGAGTGATTTAAGCAATAACCAATGACGTATAGTGTGGGTAAATCTTCAATATACCACAACCACAGTGTCAGTTATTGCTATTATACAATGACATTATTTAAGAAAAAAACTTTTTTTTAAATAATGTCTTTGTATAACAGTGCATCACTGTTCTTCCGCTGGTGGTGGTATACTGCTTCCTTGTGTTGATGTACTGCGTATGCGTATGGAACTTGCTTTCCCATGCATACCCAGTACATCAGTGCTTTGAAACGGAAGCAACGGTGAAAAGAAAGTCTCCGTTGTTCCGTTTTTTTTTTATTTTTTATTTTTATTTTTATTAAAAAAAAAAAGTTTTGGACATCTTATACCAATGGAAAATGTTTGGGCGACTGGACCTTTTTCCGTTGGTATATTGTGGGATTTACAGCTGGCCAATCAGCGTGCACATTTTGGAATATTAATGGGGGGGGGGTCATTGTATAAAATAGAATTAAATATAGTAGCATATATAATTAGAAATTATACAGTTCCAGTGATGTAGGTCATGGCTGAAGAGTACTTGCAGCGGCCAGGCCATTAACCCTGAAAATAACTACACATAAAAACAAACGCTGTGGTTGTTTACTACATCCGTTCCATTAAGAAGTTTATACAGCAGGATATGCAGCGGAACAACTCTAGTCAGTGTCCTCTGTGTATCAAATGTGAGAAAATGGTTCTGTGTATACAGACTCATTACAACTCTAGTCAGTGTCCTCTGTGTATCAAATGTGAGAAAGTGGTTCTGTGTATACAGACTCCTTACAACTCTAGTCAGTGTCCTCTGTGTATCAAATGTAAGAAAACGATTCTGTGTATACAGACTCACTTCTGTGGGCTTTGTTATGTAACAAGACATGAACAGTGTATCTGAGCTGCTCTTACAGCAAATGACTTACCATACGTCTTAACTCTATAGATTTTCTCAGATTGTCCAGATTTTTGCCTCATATTTTTGGTCTGTCATAAAATGTGTAGTTTTCTTGCAAGTCAATGAGGATTAAAATCACTAAATAATGGCAGACATTTGAGTTCCAGACTTCATATCTTCTAGAAAATGCATGGCAACACAAAACCTGTTGCTCTAGCAACTTTCTAAGTTTATAAACTAGAACTCAGCTATAACAAAGTTGCTAGATTTGCTTCAAATCAACCCTATCACTCACGTCATTGCCTGTCTTTTAAAAGCCTTCAGTGGATAGAACTCTGACATCAACTTCTTCTGCCTCAGCTTCACCTGACTCAATCCATGCTTAACGAACCCAATTCCTGTCCAGCTCCCTCAAACATCTTCTCTCGCTACACTCCTACTCATACACTCTGTAGCTCTCACCAACATCTCCTGGAGATTTACAACCCCCCCAAAAAATTAGTAAACTCCTCTACAACCCCTCAGTTGCCAATGCATGGAACAAACTGCCCTTATATGTTAGAATGATTCCCAACACTTCCTGTTTCAAAATGTCCTTAAAGGACCTCCTGTTAAATTCCTGGACTTGTTCTTGCACTGATCCTACCTAGACTCTTCCTCGCTGCAATTTACCTGTCCTTAATCTTACTTTGTTTCTAACCTGCATCTTTGCAATCAGAAGTGGCCTATGACCCTAAAAGTGATGTCATATTTTCATTCTGGATTAGCATTTTACTTTATTCTTTATAGAGTCTTAACCACTGGTATATTCATACTATATGTTTGTTAATCCTTTATGTTAATTTAGTTTTAAATGTAAATGTATTTAGTATTAGTAATACTTCATCTTTTATTATGATTATAAACACTGGAGCTTTTTTCCTCAGGTCTCCACTGAAAAAGGGTATCTGCCTAGTTGGACTATAACCCTGTCAACAAATGTCAAATAAATAAATAATGATAATATTTAAAATATGTCCCTGTTTTGGGGCCTTTGTCCCCCATTATTTTAGGCTTTGCCAGATTTCTTGTGCTAAAAGTTGAAAGCTACGCAGATGTTCTTGTACCACAGTATCCAAATGTGACTTTGCGCAGACCTCAGACCTCTTCACTGTGATAAGACAGTTTCATTCTTAGGTTAACTACAAGCCATTCACTACTTGTCTGTTTTAGTTTATTGGCTGGATATTTGTGAAAGACTAATGTAAGGTATTATCTGTCATCTTTAAACCATAAAACTTTGCAGCCACTACATGTATGATTTAGGTGGTTTGCAAGTACAGAGCTAAGAAGAGCCCCATTGGTCAGTGAAGTCACAGCAGAGTGTGTACTCTGCCTTGTCATCTGGCAGAAAGCTACATGCAGAAGTACTTTAGAGCTTGTGAGTCACACTTCAGCAGGACCAAGCTACACGAGAGATATTAAGGCTCCCCATCTTGCAAGTCAGATGTCTTGGAGAGTTCAAGAACTTCCTCAGCAGCATGACGTAAAGAGGGATGAAGCCCCATCTGTGACCCAGATGACCCAATATTGATTATCATCTCTGACACTAGGGGTGCTAGGGAGAATGGGCTGGTAAAGTTTAACATTTTGCCAGCTTGCTGACTGTGAGAGAGAGGGGAGCTTCATTTATCTGCAATTAGATATTCCCTCTGTGTTAGGAGATGTGCTATGAACACAAGACAGATTGCTGCTAAGAATAAGTATTATGTGGTAGGGCTGTAGCTGACTGACATCACATGTGGTGATACATGTGGTATCAGTGGCTCCATGCACTTAGTACATTCAAAACAATCATCTACATACATGACAGGAGGCCCAAGTATACATCATGAGCTTCTTGGGACGTAGAGGGTGACCTATGGCTGGCTAGGATATGGTGATCTGCACGTGGAGGAACTCCGGCATGTCATCCTGTCAGACAACCCTAGAGGTATGCTTGTTAATGATGTATATCGAGACACCTCCACCTTTAGCCCTTGTCTGTGCAGCTACTGGTCTAAAAGTGTGGAAGGCATTGAAACCTTGTACTGCCCGAATACTCTCTGCCATTTTAAACCATGTTTCTGTAACTGCACAGATCTGTGTTCTTGAGTGTGAGGATGGCTTGGAGGGAGTGTAGTTTTTGTTTAGGCCCCTGACACTGAGCAGTGAAACCTTTCAGTTGAGTTGAATTTGCTGTGTCAGTAGGTTTGTCAGTTTGGCATTGCCTAAAAAGGCACTATGGGGGTGGATAAAGTTTAAGCCAGTATTCAAAAAGCTAGAGGGAATAGGTGCAGACCACCCTCGGCAAAGTAACGTGGTCTGTTAACCATGTCCTCCCAAGTTGACACATGTTGCATCACCTTAGAACGACACCAGAAAGACAGCCAGTTGTTGAATCAATAATTTTTTGCTCATATTGTGGCATCATCCTCAGTGATGATGATAGGCTGTTCAGTGCTGGGCTTACCAGCCTGAGACACACAGTCTGAAAGCTCCATAATGTCTCTTTTCATATAGTCCAGGGAGGTACATCTCAGGCTATTTACACCTACATGGGCTGTAATGGAATCATGCTGGTCCTGTGCTGTAATAACTTGAGTGCTTGCATGATTTGGTGGATTATGGCTCCAGTTAAGCAACTAACAGTTATCTTTTCAATGTTCAGCCTGGTTATAGGGGCATCAGTGTATCTTACAATGGAATCCCCTTTGATGAGAGTCCTGGGAAGTGTTTGCTTGCCTTAGAGGCTTAGTGTTTGAAGCTCCACTGAGAGTGACAGTATGTGTGGTGTTAGGTGTTGTTTTTTCTGAGTGCCTTTGGCCTTGTTGAGGCATACCTTTTTCAATGGGTGGTCTAGGCAAAATTTGTTGATTAGGAAGATTGCTTCTAAGTGCCTCAGCATACATTAGTCTATGTGCAAGTGTTGTGTACTATGTGAGGTGGGTGTTTTATGTGTGGTTTTGACAACCTGATATACACTTGCATAGGAGAGTTTAGCATCCAGTATCATTGTGTAAGTAAACCTCTCATGTATTGTGTCTGCGTCTTTAAGCATTAAATGGTTGTCAGTAAACATGAGACAATTGCTACATTGTCTCAAGATGCCCATATCCACCAAGCTGGTTACAGAGAAGTTAGGAAATTGCATATCCATACCTTTGTGAACTACACGGGGGTGGTCTATTGGGTCTAGATGGCTATTAAGGGTGCTTTATTGGCGCAGATTATGTTAAACACTAAATTCTACCAATTTTAATATTTACACAATACTGAATTCAAGTAAATCTGTAGGTATTTTTTATTTATTTTTATTTTTATTTGTGTAACATTTTTTGACCGGGAAAGTCTGACTAGGACAGAGCCTATTTTCAGCGAAGTCCAGGAGAGAAATGCTCCAGACGCATGTCTTTGGAATGTGGGAGGAAACTGGAGTACCTGAGGAAACCCACACAAAAGCAGGGAGGACATGCAGAGTCTGCACAGAAGACACCCCAGCCGAGAATCGAACTGGAAAACCTCCTGCTGTGAGGCGACAATGTTAACCGCTGCACCACTGTGCCTCCACTTAACTTCCAACTAGCTGCTCTAAACTTGTTGGTCCACAAGGGCTTTGCACTATATTGCTGATTTACAGGGTGCAGTTTTGTAAAACATTTTTTCTAAGTGTTTGCTACTATACAGGGTACTCCTAAGCCATTCAAATGCACAAATTATAGCAGCAGAGAAAAATAACTGATGAGCCCTCTGACCAATAAAATGACTACACTTCTTCTTTCGGCTTTTCCCGGTTAGAGGTTGCCACAGCGGATCATCTGTCTGATCATGATTGGCAATGGAGTTTTTACAGTGTCGAGGTGCCAGCCCAGTGCCCAACCTTCCACAGAAGGCACATAGACACACACACACTCACACACCTAGGGCCAATTTAGAGTGTCCTATCAACCTACTGCATGTCTTTGGGGTGTGGGAGGAAACCGGAGCACCCAGAGGAAACCCAGGCAACCACAGGGAGGACATGCAGACTCCACACAGAAGGCACCCCAGCCGAGAATCGAACAGGAGAACCTCTTGCTGTAAGGCGGCAATGCTAACCGCTGCACCACCGTGGCTGCCCAATAAAATGACTACACTAGGAATCCTTTTTTGTATTTCCCAACTCAGATAGACCAGGCAAACATCTTTTGCAACAAAATGAATAAACCCAACCCTTCTAATGTAAAAACACAGTAGAAGAGACCCACAAGTGCAGTGCTACCACAAACCACTTAAACAGCTAGCTGGAAATCCTTGCTGAAGGCAATTTCAAGATAGTCTTGCAGCTATAACTCTCAACCAGTCAGGGACATGTCCAGAAATAACCAGGGGACACTTTTAAAATATTAGTGCTATTAACTTGAAACATTCACAGAATAAGAGAATGTGAATTAATATACATTTTCTAAAGTAAAATACGTCTATAACTTTAATTATTGTCAATATTTATTAAGGGTAATTCACCACCTTTTCTCCAAATGTCATCAGATTTAGGATGCCGCTGAAAATCAGGTACACTTGAGAGGTATGCTTGCAGCAATAACAGTGAAAGAAAGAGCATTCTTTTTTTTTTTTTGTTAAAGTCAGTCATACAATTAAGACAATATTGGAGCTCTTTCAGAAACTTTAGCGAATGTGTTGTTGAGGGATGGGGCAGACACATAATGCAGCTTTAAGCAGGTAAAAGACAAATAGAATATAAAAGCACTGAAGCAGAACTAAGGCAGAGACAATTCTCTCACTATTGACCTTCCACTACAGTTTAAGGCACTAGACTATGCAGACATCTACCAGTAACACTCTTTATGGAAAAATGCAATAATAAATGACTAAGGATGAAAATGTGGCAAGAGTGCACAGTTCTGCCACAACTGTGAATTAAACTACAATACTATGATCCATCAGGGTTTAAAATACAAATGGATAGCTTTTACAAGTAATTCACCCCCAGATCTGCCTCATGTCTCTGATAGAGGCAGACAGTAATGCCCAAACTAACAAACCCCCTTCCCCCTCATAACCTCTAGAAACTTCTTAACTAACATACCCCCTCCTAATAAATACTCATGATACATGGGGACACAATTAAGTTGGATTGCATGGCTAGGCTTTCAAAGACCCTGGTGGTAGTTAGCCTGGTAGATACCTATGAACCTGTATAACATTGTCATAACAGATCCATGCAACAGCTTGGTTGTTTGAGTAACTCATGCAACGAGCTTTGTAAGGCACACCAACAGCAAAAGATACACCAGTTAACTAATTCTCTTTATTTATTTGCCCAGTTAGGACTCTGGCAAGCACACAAACACAAGATCCACTCCTTTATTTACCCAGGCTCCCTTGCCGGTTAGATAATTACTCAATACTTCACAATTTCCTAAATCACAATTTTGTTTTAAATACTAACTCTGTATAGATAATCACTTAAAAAATTTAATTTTCTAAAAACTTTTAAAATCACTAATATACTCTAAAAGAAATGAACATTGTGAAACATGGAACTGTGTTTTTTTTAAACTATCTTAATTATAAATAATGATAAAATAAAATGTAACAAAATGAAATAAACCATTATAAAAATATATCCCTAAAATCATAAGTACAAAATTAAATATTATAAAATACTTAATGACTAATAATATATATATATGATAATTGCTAAACATGTAACATTATACCACCCATATCAAAACTGGAAATGCAAAACACACAATAACTACTAATGAAAACACATTGGAAAAAAACAAGAATATAATAAATTAATGTGTATTCTCCTCTAAAATGCATTCCTTTAATTAATGAATATATTATAATTAATGAATATTTCAAACATAAATAATATATGATATTTAATAATTAATTTTATAACTTAATTAATGAACACCAATAATTATATTATACACATATATAAATAAAATCATAAACATATAATAAATATATACATTAATATAAAATACATTATAAGTATATTGTCCCTATTAATCATATGTATCTTAATATTAATTTGCTTAAATATTAATATTTTTAAATGGATCATTTTTTATAGGTTCAATACCAGCTGCAGTTCATTATCATCCCGCAATTTAATGGTAACCAATATTTTTCCTTTGTAATTTTTCCTTTTGCCAATAATTATTTTATCTATTAAACTACACAAAACCTATTTTATTTGTATTCTATATTGCACATAAATTTAAATACAGTGACTTTGAGGTTGATACATTTGCAAGATAAGCCTTTATTTAAATAGTTGGTCTAAAGTTTTTCCAACATAATTGTCCCTGCACTGTTTACATAAGGCCAAATAAATCCATTTGATGTATAACACTTATAATGCTCCCCCTGTTGATCCAAACTGCTATATACAACCATTCAGTACCCCATATAGTGTTCATATACAATAGTTTATCACATTTAAAATAAAAATTCGTATTAAATCTGGTCCATAATTTCTATTATTTTCCAATATTTTCAAAATGATTTTTTTCCATAAATTCATTATTTTCAAATGGATTTTAAATGATGGATAATTGTCCCCAAATTCTCAATTAACCAGTATATCAATTCCTTTCCAAAATTGACTCATAATTTTTCAAAGTGTCATTATAGGTTGTTATATATGCAGGAATATCAAGTATGTTTGATATAGATCCCTGATATTTATATAGTACATTTGATTTTTGAAAATCCAGATTTTAATATCTTTATATACCATACTCCATTTTTTTTTTTTTTTCAATCTCATTATTCTTTATATAATTCTTACAAAATTTTCTTTCAGGAACCATGTTATCCAATATATTGTATCATATATATCTTGTCATAAAAAAATCATGTTCGCCACTGCTTCTTCCTGCCCCTGACCATCTGCCCTTAACAATGGCTTTTTTTCTGAACAACTTTAATGAACCATATTGAAATATCATTTGAAAATGTTGTGATTTTATAAATCTTTGTTTTAAACTTTTTAAACTATTTTATTATATATAATGTTTACATCTAAATATAAAAATATTTTTTTGACTAATCTGATGGGAATTTAAAAAATTTCAAAAAGTAAAGGATATATTCCAGGAATTAATCTAAAACACTCTTATCATGATCCCAGATAATAAGGATATCATCCAGGTATCTGAGTATCTGTATACATCTTGTAGGTAGTGGTAGTAAATAGTTTTAAACAAATAATTATTTTCCCAATAAAATTAAATTGGGGCCTGACGAGGCCTTGATATTTCCACTAATTTGCCACTCCAGTAATTTGCTGTAATAGTATAAAAAGTATGTATGTAATACTATTTCCATGAAATTAAAATAATGACATTTTTGTCTTTTGCTCATTCTTGTATGTCTTATAGTATTTCTTGTATATCAATGTGCTCAATATCAATAGTATGAGTTGTAAAGTTGTTGCCATCTACTGAAATAAAAATAATATTTATCTTCATTTTCTTTTCTTTTTATTTTATTTGAAAGTATTTAAAATCCTATGAAATAAATGAAAATTGGATGAAACCTTGACATAAATAATGAAATAAATAATGAATAATATATATTGTTTTACTTTTCTTCTTATCTACGTATGGGGTAAAACTGTAAATTATACACAAAGTGAAAATCGGCGAACTGTGCTTTAACCAATTAGAAGAACTCAACAATGTTATATTTCGAAAAATTTTTTTTATTTGATAAATTTCAACAACTATATATGATGATTACACACAGTGCTACAGTTGTGACATCCTCAAAGAAAAAATTCCAAGATTCAATGAGACACTTATACCCGCATGTGCTCAGCATCCAAGCATATCCAAAATCTTCACTTCGGCAATAATTACATGGTAAACAGAACACTAACACCAATAACGGAAGTTTCGATGAATCGACGCCAACTGAGACTAATGATGATGGAGCGAGAGTTCGTGAGGTGACTATGAGAAAAGAAGGAAGACAATACATGGTAGTATACACAGTTGATATAATTTGGAGTAGTTTTTATAAAAATATGCGTTTTTAAAAGTTTTTTCAAGTGTTTCTTTTAGAAATGAAGTTAATTAATTGAACTGGTAATGCAAAGGAAATTGTAATTAATTAAGTAATTATCTTGTATTAAAAAAGCTTGTTTTGTATTCTGATGAAGTTTGTAGGAGCGAACGAAACCTAGGTAAATAAAGGAGTTATCTTTACGTGGTGGTGTGCCTTGCAAAGTCTATTTTACAGTACTTGAACATTGAATGAAGTTTACTGCTTGTATATTGCTGTTTTCATCTCCTAAACAAACTATAATTTGCCATATGTGTAAAACCCAATTTATTTATTTATTTGTTTTATTTTACATGTGTTAACTGGGAAAGTCCAACTGGATATATGTCCATTTTCAGTGGAGGCCCAGGAGAAAAGCTCCAGAGCAGTAAAATCATTAACAAGAGAAAGACATGTTAACCAAAGGTTCAATAAACAATATATAGGTTCATAGGTTGGTATTGGGCTATCTGCCCGAAGGCATATATTAGCCCAGCCACGTTGTGCAGTATTCACCGCCCCTTTAGTAGTTCCCTAGACCCTTGTACTAGCAGCTAGTACCCTTGGCCCCTATCTAGTAGTGCTGTTGGTGTGATCCCTGGTGTGAACTTTCTGTTACCCATCCACTCATCAAGGTTCCTCTTGAAGAGTGATAGTGAGGGGCTCTGTCTTATGTAGATCGGGACCCTGTTCCATAGTAAGGGAAGTCTCTGCGAAGGGAATCTATCCCTCCAGCATGTTCTATTCATTGTTGTGTTGAGGTTTATATCCCTAGAGCATGTAGCTCGAGTAGATTTGGTTTTGCTAAGATGGAGCATGTTCAACAATTCTGAGTTGGACATGGCTCTGTACATTAGACAGAGATCGCCTCTGAGAAAGTGGTATGCAACAGAGAACAGTCCTAGCTTTTTCAATCGTGCTGCATAGGGCAACTGTTTGAGGCCAGTAATCCTCTTGGTTAGGTACCTCTGTGGTCTCTCCAGCTGCTGGAGATGCCTAGCCAGGTACATTCCAATTGGTGCATTGTACTCAATAATGGGTCTGATGAGGGAAGAGTAGAGGGGCACCATTACATCCTTAGGTCTTGATGCAAACCCTTTCATGATCAGATGGGTCACATAGAAGGATTTTCTAACCACTTTGGCAACATTGTTATCAAAGGAAAGCTGGCTATCTACTTGGGTCCCTAGATCCCTTATTTCTTCTTCAGATTTCAGGGGATTACCTCCTATGTTGTAGTTTGCGGGTACTCTGTTTTTTCCAAAGGGGATTACTACGCATTTTTTTGCATTTAGCTTGAGACCATGGCTTTGACACCATGCATCAGTCTCATTTAGGCCCTTCTGGAGGATCTCCATGTCGGCAGGAGACTCTATTATAGCACCCAGTTTGCAGTTGTCCGCAAACTTAGTCAGCCACAGCCCTTCCATGCTTGCCTGTACTTCTGAGAAGTATATGCCAAACAGGAGGGTACACAGTCTTTATACTTCTTATAGAATTATAGTACATATACGATAGTGAGTTAACCAAAGAGTGTATTTGTCAGCATTCACAGGCTACATTAATATATACATGTTATAGAGGTGTTTAACAGCAAGTATAGCAAGAAGGTAGAACAGATAACTTCCATAACTCATTTCTACACGAGAGACATGCTATGTCCTTTAGGTTTCTTTACAGTGTTCAGTAATACTATTACCCCAGGCAGACTTTACAAAAGCAGTAGATAAGCTGTTACTCTAGTTGCTGGAAATAGAGACATATGAGTTACTATCCAGGGGTGGTACAGGTACATAATCTGTGATTCAGGAAGTGTGTTTTGAGTAGTTTTTTGAATTGGGTGGTGGTGGAGTTATTTATTATGTGGGCTGGAAGGGAGTTCCAGATTTTAGAGATGAAGTGGCTATAAACAGATCTACCTGCTTCATTTTTAAAGTTTGTTACCTTAAAGAGGTGTTGGGTACTTGATCTCAGGGATCTGGTAGTGGTGTAAGGCTGGAGTAGTTGGTGCAGGGCTGGTGTGTTGCCTGGATGATGTAGTACTTTGTGAGCAATTGCTAGTTGGCTGACTTGAAGGATCAGGGGGAGTTCTAGTCAGTTGAGTTTTTTGAGGCTTTCACAGTGCTGGGTTCTAGAAGGAGATCCTGTGGCGAATCTGGCTATTTTAATGTAGCAGCTATCTAGTTTGTTGAGCTTAGTTTTTCGATATTGGTAAGCACAGGGGAGGCATAAAGTAGGGTCGATAGGAGGTGTGTCCTGGCTGTGGTAACCTTAGAGTGACTGGTGAGAAACTTTTTGTTGCGATAGAGTAGGCCCATTTTTCTGTGGATACTTTTAATGGTCTGGGAGATATGAATATCAAATTTAAGGCTATTGTCAATTTCGAGGCCTAGCAGTTTGGCATGACTACTGGGTGTGATGGTGGTGTTATGAGAGGAGATTGAAAAGTTAGATGAGGAGGGTGGAGATCTGTGAGGGCTGAAGAGGAGTAATTTAGTTTTGGCTGGGTCTAGAATGAGGTTTTGGTTAGTGATCCATGTTTCTGCCAGGGAAAAGCATTCTTGTGTTAGGGAGAGGAGGTGGTCAAGGGAGTTGGCTGCACAGATAGTGGTGGTATCATCTGCATATTGGACTATTGAGGCGTTGGGTATGGTGGATGGTAGTTGATTAGTAAATATGGTGAAGAGTAGAGGACCCAGGATGGAGCCTTGGGGTACCCCTAGGGAGATGGGCAGTAAGGGAGAGAGCTGATTTTGCCATTTTACAGCTTGTTGCCTACCATCTAGGTAGCTCTTAAACCAAGAAATAGTAGAGAAGCTGAGATTTAGGGTGGTTAGTGTATGAAGAAGTTTTTCATGGTTGGTGATAGTTGCAGATACTAGCAGTCCTTTATTCCTGTGGTTATTGACCGCATTAGTGAATGATGTAAGTGCTGTAATGGTGCTATAGAAGGGTCTGAAACCATGTTGCTGAGTGGATAGTAATTTGTTTTCTAAGAGGTACTTCATCAGTTGCATGTAGACAGCCTTATGTAGAAGTTTTGATAGGGGGGATAGTAAAGCTATGGGTCAATAGTTACTAAGTTCTATAGAGGTACCCCCTTTGTGCAGTGGTGTAATATGTGATATTTTCCAAAGATGGGGTACTTTGCACTCTGAGATAGATCTGTTTATTAATATGGAAACAGGGTAGGCTATTGCTTCAGCTGCTAGTTGCAGATATTCGGAAGGTATATTATCGGCGGCTGTAGAGGCTGGCCTAAGCTTTAGGAGTAATTGTTGTATGATTTTGGTTGGCACTGGGTTGAAGGTGAAGATGGGGTAACTGAGATTTGTTTTGGGAGAAGAAGGTGTTTTAGATGGGGATGGGTTGTTGGCTAGGTTTTGGATAGTTTCTGTGAAGAATTTGTTGAGCTGAGTGGGGATGTTGTCATGGTTGTTCAATATTTTGGGGGTGGAGGTGGTTGTTTTCCCTGGTTACAGTACGTTACTGACAGCAGCCCAGAACTTTTTTGGGTTGTTAATATATTTATTCTGCATATTTTGGTAGTAGGAGATTTTGTCTGTTTTAATAAGTTGTTTGACTTTGTTACGTAACTGACAGTATGTTTGTTTGTCTATTTGGGATTTGCTTTTATTAAAGTTTGTCCATGCTTTGTTCCTATCTCGGAGTAATGTTTTAGCATTTAAAGTTAGCCAAGGTCCATGTTTTGTTCTGATTCTTGTACTTCTAGGAGGGGCATGGTGGTTAAGTGTTAATGAAGGTAGTATTGAAGTATAGTACTGTTTCATCAAGGTCCAAAGTTTTTATGGGGGTCCAGTTATATAGTTTTAGGTCATTATTGAAGTTGACTTGGTTGAAGTTTTTTCTATTCCTACATTCCCTGACAGTTTCTTGGGTCAGTTGGGGAGTTTTGCTTCTTATTAGAAGTGTAGGTAGGTGGTCGCTGAGGGCATCTGACAGGCACCAAGAGTGAGATATATGGGAAGGATGAGATACTAGTATCCAGTCTAATATAGCTTGATGTTTGGTTCTTTTGTCTGTTCTGGTGGGAGAAGTTCTTAGTTGGGTTAGTCCGTGTAGGTTGATATGGGAGATAGGGTTTAGACTGGAGCAGTTGTCCCAGTCAATATTAAGGTCACCTAATAGGATGTTTTCTTGGATAAGTGTGTTGGTTATCCATTATAGTAGTTTTTCTGTGATGGTAATAGTGTTCCCTGGTGGGGATGTAGCATCCTATAATGTTGATATGTTTATGTGGGTTAAGTTTCAGTTTAGTGAGGATGAGTTCAGTGTTATCTAAGTCTGGGGTTGTTATGTCTAGTTTTTCTAAGATAAGGTGAGTTTTATATAGTATTGCTGCTACTCCACTCCTTTTTCCTACTCTGTCATTTCTAATTATATTGTAGCCTGGTGCTGTGATTTCATTATCTTGAATTAGGGGCTTAAGCCAGGTCTCTGTCAGAATGACAACATCTGGATGGTAAAAGGAGATTAAGGCATGGAGGTCATGGACCTTATTTAAGATACTTCTAATATTTAGATTTATGATGAGGAGTGAGTTTGTGGGCCCTTGGAGTAGGGTTGTATTTAGGTCTGGGATTGATCTATCTGGACTGAGTGGGCCTGGGTTGGGGTGTATGTCACCGCAGCATATTCGTGCTGTTTTCAGGTATACATAAAGTTTGACTAGTTTGTTGATGAGTTTTGTGTAATTAAGAGTGGTGTGGGATTGGCTATTTGATGGGAATAACTTGTGTCTGAGG
This sequence comes from Protopterus annectens, assembly GCF_019279795.1. NCBI lineage: Eukaryota > Metazoa > Chordata > Ceratodontiformes > Protopteridae > Protopterus > Protopterus annectens. Next base: position 13,466,132 of record NC_056750.1, on the reverse strand, counting down.
TGGTAGATTATGGTAGTATGATAGTTGTATGGGGTTAGTTGTAAATATGGTATGGGGTTAGGAGTATTGGGGGATGTTCCTTTATAAGGAATGAATGGTGTGTAGGTAAGTGGTGTTTGGTAACTGGTAATGGTGGTTAGCAGAGTGAGGGAAGTGATGCAAATGGTATATAGTAGGAGTTGAGTGTGTGAGGGTTGAGATGGTGATATCATTGTGTAGGGGTGAAATACCTAGTGTCAATATTGTTTGGACCACCCTAAGGTACAATAGCCCTGACAAAAGGAAAAAGGGGACTGAACAATACTAAAAACTGCAGTAAAATGAATCTAAATGGCAAAAAGTGTTAAAGCACAATCCACATCAAATATATGAATATAATTATAAAAAGCAATATATAGTCTAATGTGAGGTAGTCATCTATAAATAAAAATATAACCATTTAATAATTCAGATCCTGAATACACCCAAATAGCTTAGCTTGTTAGCAAAAACAATCAAAAATGCAAATCTTGATTATAAACAATACTGTTTATATGTGTCTAATGATAGACATCAAAAATATAAAATTATAAATCATGTCCAAAACAAGTAATGCCATAAGCATATTGCTGCAATATATCCGATAAATCTACAAAAAAAAAAAAAAAAAAAAGAAACCCGACAGGGCCTCACCAGAATATGAACAAATAGACACAAACACTCAAGGCCTAAAATGCACAATGCTGATTATTAACTGTCATCATAAAATTAACTACTTAGTAAATGCTGGCTGAATATGAGGCTTAGATAAGTTCAAAAATGAATATGAGGCTTAGATAAGTTCAAAAATGACAAAAACAAAAAAATGGTAAAATGTCCCACAATGTTTGTTAATAGTCCAAAACAATAAAATAAATGTCCAATGCTGGTAAATAGCAAACTTTACAAAATCTTGTAATTCAGAAACAGTTCTGTGACAAATGATCCAACGATAATCAAAAACCTTTTCCACATCCCTAACTCGGAGTAAAGGCTGTTAATTTTTTTATCATAAATATGTTTGGATTCAAAGTGTCCACTATATTGTTCTGCACAAACGGGGGCAAAAGTTGTTCTATTGCTATACACCATAACTGTAAAAAGCATTTGTCAACACAAATAACATTCATATTAAGTGCCATATGTGGTATCTGTATCAAGAACTGATTAAAAGTCTTTGGATACAAATTTGCAATATGAAGTCAATATTTAATAGCAACTACCCCTTGTTCATGGGGAATTTAACTATACAAACTGATCATAGTCAAAGTACAAAAATACTTTTTGGGGCTAACATTTAAAAAAAATATTCCTTTGGTGTGAATATAATTCACTACTTATAGTCTGTTCAAAAACTTTAACCATAGGATGGTAAGGTGGGTGAAAATTTGATTTCTGGAAGCAAAATTAATTCGCTTTCATATAATTTACATTAGAACCACTTACATGAAACCAATTGTGATGACCCACCACTGGACCAGTAATCAAGGAGCCTCAATCCTCACCACTGGCACCTGTGGAGGGACATTCACTGGGAAGTTAACAGGTCCACACAGTATTTCAGGATGCAGCTCCCTTAAGAGCACACAGAGACCACAGTCAATCTGGGGCTCATTTCTTCCTCTTTCTCCAGATCCCATATAAGACCCCCCCACTGGCACAGCTATAGAATTGAGATCTTAGCTTAGTATCCAAGCCAAGGCATTCAGCACCCTCTCTGTCCAACTAGTGCTGTGTGTCCCTGCCCAAGTAGCTGACACACACACACTTTGAGATTTGATTAACACACACACACACACCTGGGAAAGGCTGGCACAGCTTTATTAGCTATGCCCCCTTCTTCCCAGAATATAAGGTAGATATGACTGCCACCAGACACTCCTGCTGGCTACTTTAAGGCTCTTCCAATGGTACCCAATATACTGAATGAAATTGATATTAATACAAATGGTAGTTTAACCAAGAGCAAGGCTATTAGGAGTGTACCATGCAGTGTCACCAAATAAATATGCAAGTACTCTCAAAGCTTAAATATCTCTACAAAAATCAGCCACAATGAAAGGTTTAAATATATTTAATTATTATTATGACTTTCGGCTTTTCCTGGTTAGGGTTCACCACAGCTGAACTATGGTCTGCTCATGATTGGCAGTGGATTTTTATGGTGCCAAGTTGCCAGCCCGATGCCCAACCTTCAATGAAGGCACGCCCATTCACGCTTGCACCTACCTGCATGTCTTTAGCGTCACTCGACCGCAGGGAGGACATGTAGATTTCACACAAAAGGCGCTCCAGCCAAGAATCGAATGGGAGAACCTCTTGTTCGATTCTAATAAAGAATAAAAGAACAAGAAAATATTAAGTATACATTCACAGTGACATCAGAGTTCAAATCACATGAAACATTTAAAATAACATTACAGAACAAGCTCAGACAAATAAAGAAAAGCAATACCTAAACTAAGCTTTACTATATCCCTGAGTGTATCTAAGAGAGACGGATGATGTGTTAAGTGTTTTTTTGTTGTTGTCAGGCCCATGACAGAATACAGAATGCTGAGTCTTCGTAAGAGACTTTTCAAAATAATATCTGAAATATTACTGCTGAGATAGCTTGCAGAACAACATCATTTCTGGTCATCTGACTTCTAGTTGCCATGGAAAACCCCCATTGCTGGAAGCTGGCAGGACTTACCACCTACCTGTAAAAATACACACACAAGGACTTTTGCTCAGATATTTGGCAGGTGTTGGAAGTCATGAAGCAATTGCATTTCTCTAGACTTTGAGTAGCAGTTAATTCACTTCAAAGACAATACAGAAAGCTTCCTAGTATAGATGTGTCTCTGGCTACATTGAAACCTCTGAGATAGCATCTTTATGGCCCAGTCTATAACGTGATTTAATTTCATATATTTTTTTAAAGTTTGCTAGACTGAGGTTAACCTCCTTTCTGCCAGTTTCTTCTGTTAAAACATATACATTTAAACAGTTACAATGGTACATGTACATTTCTGTTCTCTGTCCAGTAGGGCACATTGTGGATGCATTTCAGTGCACTTTGCAAATACCTTTTCAACACAAACGTCTGCACAAATCAGTTTGATAGACACATAACATACAGTTCTAATACATTTGTAACACTAGCATCTTGTATGGCATACAGTTCTAATACATTTGTAACACAGGCATCTTAAATAGATCAGTCTGATATTCACAAATGAGCTGTGCTAGTAGTACCTCCTTTCGTCACACCAATATTTTAGCTTTAATAACCTAATAAATTGTTTTGCATCTTGTATAACATCTGCCAAAGAGATATATGTAGTTGGAATAAAATCTAGTCCTTTATTCAGCACAGAAATAGCAGAGTTATTGACTTCAAAACCAGACAAATTAATCACAAATTATCACATTCTGCATCGTTTCCTTGAAGCTTGTCAATATGGTTGATTCCTTGCTCAAGACACTTGAACCTCTGTTTATGGCCCCCCTCACATTTTTTTATATTTAACCCTAAAACAAACTTTTTAATTGAGGAGAAGCCCCAGTATCAGTGTCAGTGTTTGGAAAATAGATGAATCAGAAGAACCATCAGTATTATGTAAAATGGATTTCAAATTAGATCGTTTATATTTCAGATTTCTCCTGTTGTTGTGCAAAGTAACACTACCTGATGCAAAGCTAATAGTATGTCTAGATTTTAATGTAGTAAAAGCCATATTTCTATTATAATCTTTCAATTCTCTCATAAATGTTTTATTTTTTCTGGTCTCCAAATCCTTGTACAACAAATTCATACATGCAATAAAATCATTATTAAGCTGAGATTATGTAACATGTTCTTTAAATTGGCCAACAGTGTCACTGTCCTGCAGAATAACTATATTATGTTCATACAAGTGTATCAAACAGTCAATAAACATTTGTGACACTACCTTCTGAATACAGCACCACTGTTGTGAGCATGTTGTATCCTCAGTACCAATGCTGGGTTGTAGGTATACATTGGATATGAAAAGTTTACACACCCCTGTTAAAATGTCAGGTTTTTGTGATATAAAAAAATTAGACCACAATAAATCATTTCAAAACTTGTCCCACCTTTAATGTGACCTATAACCTGTACAATTCAATTGAAAAATCTGTTAGGGAAAAAATATAAAAAATGTACAATACGCTGGTTGCATAAGTGTGCCACACCCTTACACTAATACTTTTGTTGTGTGTGCATACCCTTAAACTAATACTTTGTTGAAGCACCTAGGCTAGGCCTTCGACTACTACAGTTTCTCTGACTGGTTCTTGACATTGGATATGGGATCTACTCAGAAGTTGTTGGAGCCATCATTGCCCCTCAGAGCCTTAGTACTAGATAGCTTGGGTCCAGCTCCCTCCTCAAGGCACAGATCGGATATGGTTGGGGCTTGGCTGTTTTGAAAAGTTTGGCTCCAGTGCAGCCAGTCACAGCTCCTCTGGTCCATCTGCCTTTGAGGTAGTGGAGAGGGTTTTCTCTCATCCAAGAGATCCAACTTCTTTTTATTCTTGGATCCTGTTCCTATTCCCCCAGTGGATCTGAGCTCTGATCCCATCAGACCTACTCCACAGGAACAGCCAGTGCCAACTAGGTTCCAGACAGTTTCCTTAGAGGAACTTCCCTTCTATTTGGATACCTCCCCAGAGCATTCCAGTAAAGAGGTTCCCCATAAGAGAATGTGCAAAAGGAGGCACATAGATTCCCCTGTGGAGTCTCTCACAGAGGACAGATACTGACGTTGAAGAAGGGGAAGGGTCCCCCAGATCTCCACCAGATGACGTCTCATTTGGAGACACTCTAGAAACAGCATTTCTAGTGGCAATTACCTCTGTGAAGTGATCTCCAGGCTCTATCATCCAAATTCCCTTACATTGTTTTTCACAAAGACAGAGTTACTTTATGAACCAATCCATCTTTCTTACCGAAAATAGCGTCTGAATCCAATATCATCCAAGAATTAGTCTGCCTGACTTCTTTCCTATTTTTTCAAATAAGAGAGAGTACATGTTACATCTTTTAGATGTACATAGATAATTACGTTTTTATCTTCACAAGACCTAGGATCTCAGGAAAACTGATCAGTTGTTTGTTTCTTCTTCACTGAAACAACTGGGATCACCGGTATCTAAAGTTACACTGGCAAAACGGATTACTGATTCCATTTTCTTTGTAAATACTGCACAAGGCCTCTCCCTATCAAAGATTCCTAAGGCACGTTCAACTAGATCCATGGCCACTTCTGCCTTCTGGTGTAAAACTTCCATTCATGACATGTGTGCAGCAGCTACCTAGTCCAGTGCTCATACCTCTATTACTCATTACAGACTAGCTGTTTTTGGTTCAGCGGTTCGCTAGAAAAGCTTTCCATGAGGGCCACCGAAGATTCATGTAGCTGGGGACTCTGTCCCAAAGGTTCAGGAAGAATGAAAAGGACAACGTCGGATATTAAAGTTATGTACTCATAGCCGGCCTTAGGCATAGGCCAACTAGGTGGCCACCAAGGGCGCTGCTCTAGCAGGGGTGCTTTTCCAGTATTTGTTGTAGGTAGACCATGATGGGGAGAGCGGATGATGTGGTGGGGGTTGCCGTGGAGCCTTTTTGCCTAGGGCACCACTTGACCTAAGGCCAGTCCTACTCACCATAACTATGCATCTGTGCTGTCCATTTTCATTTTTCCTCAACTCCCCACCCTCTTTCCCCCTTCCTGTTATCTTTTGGAGTGATCTTTTAGTTCCAGGTTTGAGTCCTGACTTAATATTTTTCTCTTTCTTCCTACTCTATCTTAGGGTGCATAATGCAGTAAACTCAATCTGAGGTATTGTGGGCTACTTGGGGCATTATGAGTAGAGGGAGGAGCTCGAGATATGTGGCCAAGTCGAATCCGAGGGTGGATCCTTAACCAAAAGGTTAAGAAAGAATGAAAGTGGACAACACAGATAAATAGTTATGGTGAGTACATAACTTCAATTTATGGACGACACAGTCAAAGGCTTTAGAGTAGTCAGTAAAGCAGATGTAGTTATGTTTCTGGAGCGCCCTTAGCTTAGTTGGATCTTTGGCAGCTCCTAAAACTACCTTAAACATCTAGCAGTTCTCAGTCCATATATTGATGAAGTCTAGCTTTCAGGACCTTGAGCATATGATCTAATATAGCAAAATACATGTGTATGTGTTTTCCTTTTTATTGGAAGCAACAGGTTAGTGTGTTTCCAGTTAATATACAGTTTAGAAACTGATGTGACAATACAAGTACTGTCATTATTCTTTGTTTATATCATAAGACACACCCCTTTCATGCTGCATCTATTTACTGGTATATTAGTTTACTGCTTTTTGTTCTTGCAAGTTGTGATTATGGCCTGTTGATATTTTTGGCAGGGCTGGGTTTTAGTTGGATTTCCCACAACTCGAGAACAAGCAGTGCTGCTACAGGAGGCCAGTGTCATGCCCCAGCATGTAGGTAAGTCAAAGAAAGAACCTTTGTTACTCGTACTGCTTTTACTAAAGACAAGATCACAACACAATATTATCTGCTTACATGTAGGTCAAAAATTCATTGCCAGCTAGATCTGTGCACATATGTACTAAAAGATAAATTATCAAAAATAAACCTGTGTGATCGATCTGAAATGTGCAATCTGTAAAGTCATATTGTTTCAGTAGGGCCTAGCAGACGAGTCGTGCATATGGAGATGCATCTGGTAGTATTTTACTTATAAAATATGTCTAGCAGCATTTCAGTGTCCTATATTTGATGCATGGAAAGCCAGGAATTCAGTAGCAGTAAAATTTACTGCTAGCTTCAGTTTTATATAGGACATAAGAGAGGAAGACTTGCATTGGCCTTCTGTAACGAAAGTGCTGTGACCAAATCATATTGAATCTATAGCACTGCAGTAAGTAACTGAAGGTTTTGGCTATAGTAAAGCACGTGTCTGGGTCTGTAGAGTTTCTCAAAAATCTGCACTTTGCTCTGATATAAACAGTGTGTCTTTATCTGTCTATAGTATTTTCATAAAATAAGATACTTAAGATACCTAGCAAGTGATTCCTAATCCTGAAGAGAAGCCATGTTAAATTGGTGGGAGCATTCCTTTACAAGTTCCAGACCAAACTCAACCAAATCTAACAAGGAGTGCCATGCTTAGTAAATTCTAGATTCTATAGTTATGATATATAATGGCCCCATAAATGTCAGCACTATCCCAACAACTATATGGCACATAATGATTGTTTTCATACTCTGCTTTACTGTGCCTGCTTTGATCAAACAGGATGCAGATACAAGCTTACTTGAAAAGATAATCTTCCTGCACTAGAAGGACTTAGCACCTAAGGCCACTTAATTTGTTTTTTCCCAATGTCCTGTTTGTGTGAGAGAACCTCCTCACATGATCTGTTTTTCCATACTCTCCCAGGCTTCTGTTTACTTTTTATTTATTTATTTTTATTTTATTTTACATTTGTTGACCGGGAGAGTCCGACTAGATACATGTCCATTTTCAGCGGAGGCCCAGGGAGAAAAGCTCCACAGATTAAGAACAAACAACTATGAGATTTCTACATAGCAAGCAAGTATTCATAGGAAAACACATGGTTTAACAAGATTCCATAGTTTTAAAGTTACAAAGTACAATATTCATTGGCAGTCATTTAAGTTAGAGTAAATTCGTACTTGGAATGTACTGGTTTCCAGTAATAACATTGATTGAGACAAATGTACGTAAAAGGGGGTTGGGAGAGGATGTTAGGGTTAGTTTTGTGAGATGTGGTTGGGTTTAAAGTTGGAATGTGTATAACTGTTGGTGTGGGTGTTCGCAGGTGAGGCACTATAAGGAGGAGTCACGATTCTTCCTGAAGGGATAGAATGAAAAGGAGCATGAGACTGGGTCAGAGGGTGCGATATGGGTCTACCTGGGGGGTAGCAGGGGCATAGCCATGCGAGTTTTAGGTGTTCTTTTAGTAGATTTTTGAATGCATTGAGTTGGCTGAGGTAATAGCAGAAGGTAATGAGGTACAAATTTTACCCTAAAACAAACAAAAAGAGTGAAGCTGTCTGGAATTAGTTTGTAGTTTAAGTAGATTAGATCATGCTGGGGGGTTTCAGTTGGAATTAGTTTGTAGTTTAAGTAGATTAGATCGTGCTGGGGGGGGGGGTTCAGGAAGTAGTAGGAGTTTCTGGGCGAAAGAAAGCTGATGGAATGAGAGGAGATTTGGGAATTCAAGCCAGTTAAGTTGATTTAGTGAATGACAGTGGTGGGCACGGTAGGGGGCACCAGTAGCAAATTTGGCAATTTGTAGCAACTGTTAAGCTTGGCCATTTCAGTTTTTGGTAGGTTGGTGAAGATGGGAGCAACGTAGAATAGTGTGGAGAGGAGGTGGGTTTGAGCTATGGTTATTCTAGCAGGTTGGGTTAGAAATGGTTTGTTTTTATAAAGACTGCCCAGTTTTTTGTGAATGTTTTTAATAGTTTGAGTTATATTAAGGTCAGACTTGAGGATGTTGTCAGTGGTCACTCCTAGCAGTTTAGTATGAATGTCTGGAGAGATGATAGTCCCATCTTTGGACACAATATTGAATGTGTTGGGTATTGAAATGGATTTGTTTGGTTTAAATAGCAACAGTTTGATCTTTTTGGGATTAAGTAATAGGTTTTTTTCAGAAACCAGGTTTCTGTAATTTGGAAGGCTTTTTGGGTAATGGAGAGGAGTTTGTGTGGGTCATTGGCTGAGCAGACTAATGTTGAGTCATCAGCATATTGTATAACAGTTGCATCTTGGCATATGCTGTGGAGCTCATTAATGAAGATGGAGAATGGAAGGGATTCCAGAATGGACCCTTGTGGGACTCCTGTGGTAATAGGCAGCAGTGAGGATAGGTTGTTGTACCATCGAACTGCTTGTTGTCTACCATGTAGATAGTTTTGGAACCAGGCTAGTCCGTGATCACTAAGGCCAAGATTAGTAAGGGAGTAGAGTAGTTTGGGATGGTTGACCATATCGAAGGCTTTTGACAGGTCCAAGAATATGACAGATGTTAATTTACCCAAGTGCCTGTCTTGGTTGATGAGGTTTGTAAAGGAAAGAAGGGCTGTGGTTGTACTGTGGGCAGGGTGGAATCCATGCTGGGTAGGAGAGAGAAGTTGGTTATTAAGTAGATATGGCATAAGTTGGTAATGTATACATTTTTCAAGAATTTTTGCTAGTGGGGACAGTGGCAATAGGGCGATTGTTGATGAGGTCAGTGGATGTTCCACCTTTATGTAAAGGGATGATGTAGATGGTTTTCCAGATTGGTGGGATGGTGCTTTCTGATATAGATTGGTTAAGTTGAATAGAGATTGGGTAGGCAAATTCATTAGCAGCCAACTGGAGGTGTTGTGCTGGGCTGCCATCCACTGCTAGGGTAGTAGGTTTAAGTTTGGTTCATAGGTACGTACTAGGCTATCTGCCCTGGGGCCTATATAAGCCTAGCCAAAAAGGTTCCCTGGCTTTCACCACCCAAGAAAATTATTTTCCTGTGCCTCTGTCAAGCAATGCCACAGAAGTGATCCCCGGGGTGAATTTTCTATTTCCCATCCAGTCGTCAAGATTTTTCTTAGAGGGCCAATGAGGAGCTTTGCTTGACATGAATGGGTAGTTTGTTCCAGAGTATGGGAGGTCTCTGGGACAGGAATCTATCCCTCCAGCACGTTCTGTTTATTGTGGTGACAAGGTTTAGGTCCCTGGAGTGTGCGGTTCAGAGAGATTGGGATTTCTTTAAGTGTAGCATGTCCAACAGCTCTGGGTCTAACATAGCTTTGTATGTTAGGCAGAGATCGCCTCTGAGTAGGTGATATGCGACGGAGTAGAGCTGGAGTTTTTTGAGACAGTCTGCATAGGGCATCTGTTTGAGACCGGTAATCCTCTTAGTGAGGTATTTCTATGGCCTTTCCAATTTTTGTAGGTGTCTTGTGAGATACATGCTAAACGGGGTATTGTACTCTATAATGGGTCTGATGAGGGATGAGTAGAGCGGAACAATGACCTCCTTTTTTCTAGAGGAGACCCCTTTTGTGATGAGGTGTGCCACATAGAAGGATTTCCTGACTACTGTGGCGATGTGGTTATCAGAAGAGAGACTACTGTCCACCTGTGTCCTGAGGTCTCTTATCACACTTTCAGTGTTTAGTGAGCTACCACCTATGTGGTAGTTCATGGGTACCGAGTTTTTGCCAAAGGGGATGACAGTGCACTTCTTGGCATTGAGCTTGAGGCCATGACTTTGACACCATGCATCTGTCTCTGTGAGGCCCTTTTTTAGAATGTCTGCATCATTGGTGATTCTATTATGGATCCCAGTTTGCAGTCATCTGCGAACTTTGTTAGCCAAAGACCTTCTGTGTTGGCCTGTGTGTTTGGATAGTAATTGTTTGACATAATTGGTAGGGATGGGTTGGAATCAGAAGGTAGTTTGGGGACTGACTGCAGGTTTGAGGATATTGGTAGCAGTAGTAGTGGGTTGTTGTTGAACTAGTTTAGAGATGGTTTCTATGAAGTATTTGTTGAGTGATTCAGGTATGTCGGTGATTTGCCTGTGGAGGTTGGTGATGGGGTGGAGGGTTTGCCGGGGTGAAGTAGTTTATTTATTCCTGCCCAGAATTTTTTGGGGTTGTTTTGGTGCCTGTTTTGCAGATGTAGGACATAATTATTTTTATCCTGGAGAATAGTTTTTTTGGTTTGGTTTCTAAGTTTTTGAAATTGTTCTCTAGTTGCTGTAGTTTTTGTGGCTCTCCAGTGATGCCAAGCTCTATTCCTTTGAGAAATCTTATTTTTAGTCTCTCTGGTGATCCAGGGGGCAGTATTCATTTTGAGTTTTGTGGTATGAGGTGGGGCATGGGCATCTAGGATTTTTAGAAATGCGTTGTTGAATTGGATTACAGCTTCTTCTAGGGGTACTTCTTTCAGTATGTTCCAATTATGGTATTTTAGTTTGAGTTTGAATTTGTTTGGGCCAAAGTTATTTTTGTTCCGGGTGGTTTGTATTAGTGGGATAGAGTTGGCATGGATTTTGTATTTTAGTAAGAAGTGGGGTTGGTGGTCACTAAGGGTGTCCAGAAGGACTCCTGCTTGGTATGGAGTACTGGTCTTACTTATCAAGATCCAATCTAGGAGACTTTCTTTGATTTCAGCATTTCCTAGCCTAGTGCTAGATTGAATTACTTGGGAGAAGCTGTAGAGATTAATATGGTTGCTGGGGTTAGTGGTTGAGCAAGTGTTCCAGTCAATATTAAAGTCACCTAGGTTGATGGTTTCTTGATGAAGATTTTGATTAACCCAGTGTAGGAGGGATTCTAGGGAGGGAATATTGTTGCCTGGTGGTATATAGCCAGTGATAACATCGATTGATTTTTTTGTCGTTAAGTTTGAGTTTGGCAAGGAGAAGTTCAGAAGTATTGAGGGAAGGGATTGGAGGATTAACAGTACACATTTTTAGGTTGTTTTTGTAAAGTAATGCTACCCCACCCCGTTTTTTAGATGGTCTACCGTTTTGTAATAAATTGTACCCAGGTGGGAGGAACTGACTGTCTGGTGTTGTGGGTTTTAACCATGTTTCAGTTAAGGATAGTAAGTCAGGGGAAAAGGAGGATATCAAATCATGGAGTAGGTGCACTTTATTATTTATGCGTCTGATATTTAAGCTAAGTAGTAGAAGCTATTTTTGGTCTAGAGATGGGAGATAGGTTGAAATGGAATAGATGGAGTATTTGTGCAAGGGTTTGGCCCTGGGTTGGGGTGTATGTCTCCAGCTAGGATCAGTTGACGGCTAATATGGTTTAAGAATTTGGTTAGTTTGATTAGAATGGCTATGTATCTATTTGTAGTAAGTGATTTGGTAGAGATTGTGAGGAGTCTTCCTGAGGGAGGTGGGAGAATAATGTGGTGGTGACTACTTGGGAATATGTGTAGGCTATTGTGATGGGTGGGAGGTGTGTGAGAGGAAGTATGTTTTGAAGGTGTAGTTAAGGTACCATTAAGTATGGTTTGGTAGGAGGTAAGGTAGTGTGTTGATGCTAGGAGAAAGAGGATGGTGAGATAGACTGTGTGCATGGTAACTGGCTTGTGATAGTGTGTGTGTGTGTGTGTGTGTGTGGATGTGTGTGTGGTGGGTGGAGATAAGGGGATTGATTGATGATGAGGAGTTAAGCTTAGTGATAATTGGTTAGGTAGGATAGGTGGTTGGGTTAGGTATAAATCTAAGGGGGTGGGAGGGAGGGGAGAGTGGGACCGGGAGGGTGGGGAGGGTGGAAAAGGCATGTGAGTGGAGAGGCAGGAGAGTGGGCAAGCAGGGCAAAACCAAGAGCAACAGGGTCCTAAAATCAGTATCAGTGTAGACACTAAATAAGTAGTAAAGTAGTAATAAGAGGATAGGTATAAATTAGATAGTATAATTAACAAAAATTAAAAAACTTTTTAAGCTTTTTTTTTCTTTTTTTTTTGCTTTTTTCTATTTTTGTTGTTATATACCACACAAGTTTGTGGTTTTTGAGCAATTTTATCCTTCTAGTCACTTCCAACCACTTAATTCTCCTTTGATGTTAAGGTTTGTAGTTCTGTTTCCTGCTATCTCACTTTCCCCCAATAATATCTTTCATTTTGGACCATTCTGTATATGGCTTTCTACCAAAATGTTGGCATTTGAAATCCTGAGTGCTGAGACAGCAAAAAAAGACCAAAAACAGCAGACGAGAGAATCTCGAAAATCACTCTTCCTCTTTAAACTTTTTTTTTGCAGAGGGGAAGTAAGCCCCCCTGTATCCCAGAATTTATATATCCTATGTCCAAGATTACCATATCTTGGCTAAAAGGGAATATTCTGGGAAATGTCCATCTTGGGCCTGGTATATGTAAGTCCATTTTTTCGGCCATTCAGTCTCCATGTTTTGGGATTTGCTGTAGTGGGTCCCAACATTTCAATTGGTTACCTTCTGAATAAGACTTATGGGTAATTTCATTTTTCTCTTAATGGGTTCCTACTAATTTGTGGATTCCTAGGCAGCATTACTATCAAAAGTTTGGACTTTATAAACTTTTATCAGTTTTATCAGATGTATGCAATTGTGTGAATGATTGCTATAGTCAGAAATGCATTTTCCAATGTTCATGAATTGTATTATGTTCATATCTGTGTCTTCATGTACTGTTAATTACGTGAATGTGTGAGAGTCCTTCTGGTGTTCATTGACATTTATCTATTTCTGGATCTGGTTCTACTTGTAATTTTTAGAGCAGAGCTTTTTTTTCTTATCTGGCTTTCTTCTAACAAATGATCTGAAGTAGTTTATTTCATTTGGTCTTCAACCTGTGGGTACCGGATCCATATCGGATCCTAGCCGGCAGTTTCACTAGCATCTGCTCTGAGCTCCAAGCACCTTCCCTTACCATAATACACCTCCACTACCTTCCAACCCCTCATCTCATTTGCTGCGGCTTGCCTGAAGCATCATGATCTCCTGAGCTCCGAGTTAGTGAGTGGGTTTTTACTTTTTAAGCAACTTTGTTGCTAATAATTTTCAGTGTAGGTGTTTAGGTTTCCTCTCCTCCTCCCCTCACTGGTGTGGCATGTGTTACAAAGTTTCCTAAGTAGTTTAGTGCTAGTTTGTTAGTCTGTATTGCTTCCCCTCCCCCCTCAGTGTTTGTGTGTCTTGAGTGTGTGGTGAGTGGTTTGTGACTGGGAAATAGGTTATTTTTCTTCGCCTTTTTTCCTTCTCTAGTGTGTTTTCTTGTACATTCATGGCTGACCCCAAGCCTTTATTTAAAAGGTCCACTGAGTGTGGCCATAAATTGTCTCCTGCAAATGGCCACACTCTTTGTGTGATGTGTTTGGGCATTGCCCACTTTTTGTGTGATGTGTTTGGGCATTGCCCACTTGAGTACAGAGTGTACTATCTGTGCGGGTTTTAACGCGCACGCTGTTAAAGACAGGAATGCTAAGTTGGCCCTCAAAGGCCTTCTTTCCACTTCTGAGGCAGCTGCCACGTCCACAACTTCGGTTACAGCGGCTGCTGTGGCTGCCTCTCCTTCCTGTCTTGCTCTTGCTTCTTCTCCCTCCCAGGCTGGGACTCAAACTCCCACTTCTAAGCCTGTGGAAGTGGAGCGGAAAAGGGACAGAGAGAAGGAGAGAGAGCACAAGGGCAAGCACTCTTCTAAGCCAGAGAAACACAAGAGGTCTTCGGACCTTCCTTCTACTGCCGCCAAAAGTCAGGCTAGGATCTGTGACTCCCCTCGGCTCTGATCTCCGAGATTTTCCCCAGAGCCGTAGGAGACACATCTTCCATCTAGGGCCTCGGTTCCTCGACTAGCCAGGTCAGAGTCCGTGGCCTCGTCGAGATCCACGTGGAGCTTATCAGAAGTTGACATAGATAAAATGAGGAGGTTCATTCGTGCTCAGATCCAGCTGGGGGTCCTGCCAGCCCTCTCCCTCTGGATGGGAGAGGTCCTTCCCTTTTTCACATCAATTTCTCCTTCTCCAATCCATCCACCAGTTTCGGAGTACTCAGATCCAAGGATGGCCTTAGTCAGGGGGTCGGCGCCGACAGTACCTGTCTCCTCAATGCCGACAACTGCCTGGAGCGTGTCGATTCCAACCAGTTCGGATCAGAGTGGCTCTTGGAGCCGGAGCTTGGGTGTTGGATCCGAGGGAGTGGAACTTTTTTCATCGGCTCTGGCATTGTAAGGCCAAGTTCCCTCCCTCAGAGCTCTGTCCACTTCTGGCCAGCTCTGATTCCCACATCAGATCTGGGGATATCGGCTTCCATTTTGGTACCCCAGGAGGTTTGTTCTCCCTCGGCATTCAACGTGGTGGAAAGGGTTCTCTCTTCTGGATCAAGACCCTTGACAATCCCCTTGGATTCCGCCCCAACCCCCCTTGGCTCTATCTACACATCCCATCATTTTACCAGACTGAAAGCCCGTGCTCGAGGAGCCCCAAACTGTTCCCCCTGAGAACACGTGCCTTGCGCGTTCCCCCAGGAGAGCCCCACCTGAGATGTGCCTCGCAAGCATACATGTAAGAGGAGGCACTTGGACTCCACCAAGTCCCTCACTGAGGATACGGATTTGGATGATGGGGAAGGTTCCCCCAGGTCACCTCCCAAGGATGTCTCCTTTGGAGACAGCATGGAAATCTTACGCCAGCGGGGAGGCTGGTCCGTCCCAAACCTTCTTCTGACGAATCCGTGTTCCTGGAGGCTTTCGGCATGGGCCCATCTACTTCCTGGATGTCCCCTCCCGCAGATCCCCTAGTGGACCTGGTCACCTCACGGGCCTGGAAGGAGCCGGACAACATGGAACCAATCCCTAAACATCCTGATAAGATCTTGAGTCCACCATCAGATAGACCAGCGTGGAACAAGGGCTCCTCAGTGGATGCTATGGTGGTAGCAGCAGCCACAAAGAAGGAACTAGCCCAAGAGAGTTCCTCGGTTCATCCATCTGACAGAGAGTTGCTGATGATGGACCACTTAGGGAAGCGGGTTTACGCTTCAGCGACCTTTTCCATTAGGGTGCTGAACTACTTGGCCCACGTCACAAGACTCCAGCGCAACCTGGTCAAGGAACTGGCTGAGTCTCCCCCTAAGTCCATGTCTCAGGAGGACAGAGACTCGTTCTCCACAAGGATGGCCACTTTGAAAGCAGTCTCCAACACATCCATGCGACTCCTCTCACATGCCGCTGAAGGAGCATCTAGGGCAGCTGGGTCTGGTGTGTCCATGTGGCGCAACACCTGGCTCAGACTATGTCAGTTTTCGGAACCTTTCAAGGCGTCCTTTGTCAATGCTCCTCATGACGGCTCTAAGCTCTTTGGTAAGACCGTCGAAGAGACTTTAGTCCAGAGTGAGAAGGATGGGAAGACACTGTCTGCCATCGGAATCTCGAACCCTCAAAGATCATTTTCCCAGAATCAGAGAGGGCAAAAGAAGAATGGTTCTGGAATTCGCAGTATTCCCGGGACACTCAGGGCTCTACTTCCCCCAGAGGCAGAGGGGGTCAGAATGGACACCAGCCCAAAGGTGGTGGGGGGGTCAGATGAATTTTGTGTCTCAAGAACCCTTCTTGGACAGGCCTGGACAGTGACCCTGAGGGATTTGCCCGACTGCTCTATTCTGGAGGCAGTCAGGGGACGATTGTCCTTGCACCTGGTAGCATGGGAGTCCGTAACATCAGACTGCTGGGTGCTTCAGAACATATCCAGAGGATACTCTATCCCCTTTGTGGTTCCTCCCAAACACCTCCCGGAGGTACCACCCATGCAAAGGGAGGCAACAGCACAGGAAATTTCCAAGCTGCTAGAAAAATGAGCCATCAAAACCTTGCCCCCAGATCAGTCCAGATCGGGCTTCTACTCCAGGTTCTTTTTGGTGCCAAAGAAAACAGGGGACGTACGGCCTATTCTGGATCTATCTACCCTGAACCTGTCAGTTGCCAAAGAAGAATTCTGGATGGTCACACTACAGTCCATCATGCCGTACCTACAATAGAGCGACTGGATGTGCTCGTTAGACCTCCAGGATGCCTACTATCACATAAAGATGCACAGAAGCTCCAGGAGGTTCCTCCACTTCCAGCTAGGAGTCAATCATTACCAATTTCGAGCCTTACCTTTTGGTCTCACCACAGCCCCCAGGGTGTTCACCAAAGTGATGGCGGTAGTAGCGGCTCACCTGAGGCTTCAGGGGATTCAGGTCTACCCATACCTGGACGATTGGCCCCTCACTGCTCCCACCAGGCATCTACTTTCTCAAACCAGGGATTATTTCTTAAAGCTTGCCCTGCATTTGGGGATCACAATCAACACATTCAAATCACTTCTAAATCCTGTCCAGGTGATAGATTACATTGGGGCAAGGATAGACACCTTACAGTGCAAAATCTTCCTGACCTTGGAGAGAGTACAAAACCTGAGGGTGCATGTCTCTCTGATCTACCATTCTCATCTTCCATCGGAAGAATCAGTGTTGAGGGCCTTAGGTTCACTGGCGGCGACCATAATGCTTCTTCTGTGCGCTGGTTACATATGAGAATTCTACAGTGGACACTAGCTGTACAATGGTCTATGTTGGAACTTCCATTGTTGTATCCAATACAACTCAGTTGAGTCTGTCAGTAGTCCCTTCTGTGGTGG
Source organism: Protopterus annectens (assembly GCF_019279795.1). Classification (NCBI taxonomy): domain Eukaryota; kingdom Metazoa; phylum Chordata; order Ceratodontiformes; family Protopteridae; genus Protopterus; species Protopterus annectens. Next base: position 13,448,914 of record NC_056750.1, on the reverse strand, counting down.
ATGTGTTCTCCGGAGATTTTGAAGAAACAACCTTTTGTTTCAGCCCCTGTCCAAGCCACAGTGACCACGGAAGCCTCCCAACTTGGATGGGGGGATCATTGTTTGGCCAGGACAGTCCAAGGCCTGTGGTCCCATGTAGAGACCAGCTTGCACATAAACATTCTAGAGATGAGGGCGGTCCTTTTGGCATTGCAGGACCTGCATGCCTTTCTTAATCAGACAACATGTCAGTGGTCTGGTATATCAACAAACAGGGAGGGACCAGATCTTACCCACTTTGTCGTGAGGCCATGACTGTGGGAATAGGCAATCTCCATAGGTCGTTTTCTCATAGCAACGCACATTCCGGGACGGTCTAACATTCTAGTGGACAGGTTAAGTCAGACTTTTCTGATGTCTTATGAGTGGTCTCTGAATCTTTCAGTAGCGGAGCAGAACGTCCTGGAGTGGGGTCAGCCTTGCTGCTATCTCTTCACATCTCCTTCCAACGCGAAGTACAGTGAGTTATTTGCTCGGAATCCCCTGCCGAGGGAGTCCCCCAGAGATGCTCTAGTCTGTGCTTGGCCTGCCGGTCTTCTGTATGCTTACCCTCTAGTACCTCTTATTCCGAGGTTTCTACAGAAAGCTCATCAACTGGGGAGCAAAGTGATCCTCATTGCCCCATTTTGACCTCGCCAGGTATGGTTTCCCTTCCTTTGGTCTCACTTTCTGGCTCCGCCCTGGATCTTAGATCCTATTCAGGATCTGATTTCACACCCATCGAGGGTTCCTCATCTGAACCTGGACAGTTTGAAGCTCACAGCTTGGCTGCTCATAAGTCTTCAACCAGGAAGGTTTACTGCAGCAAATGGAAACGTTTTTCCTTTTGGGCTTCTCAAAGGAGTTTAGACCCCTTCATGGCTCCTATTTCTGCCATTATTGATTTCCTAGCCAATATTTTTCAACAGGGAGCTAGTTGTTCTACTATCAAAGTTCAATTGGCTACCATTTCTCATTTTCATGTGAGTGAGAATTCTGCCTTACTAGCCTCCTCCAGACTGTGTAAAGCCTTTATCAAAGGGACTTCTCTGTTCCCTGTCAAGGATCTTTTTCCCCCATGGGACCTTACTATGGTTCTTCAAGCATTGGTCGCTCTGCCTTTTGAACCTGCTGCAACCACAGATCTAAAATTCTTATCTTGGAAAACAGCATTCCTGGTGGCTATCACTTCTGTTAAAAGGGTTTCAGAACTGCAAGCTTTGTCCATCAAACTTCCATATATGATTTTCCACAAAGATAGAGTCTCCCATCGGACCAATCCATCCATTCTTACTAAGGTGGCATCACAAGTTAATATCAATCAAACCATTAATTTACCTGTCTTCTTTCCTAACTTTGCTAACAAAATGGAATACAAACTCCACTTGTTGGATGTTCATAGACAGTTAAGTTTTTATTTACACAGGACCAAAAACTTCTGTAAATCCTATCAGCTGTTTGTGTCCTTCTATAAACCCTTTTTGAGTAAACCTTTCTCCAAGGTCACTATTGCTAGGTGGATTTCTTCATGCATCCTTTAGATCTATAAGGACAAAGGCATGTCTCCTCTGGGTCAGGTGAAAGCTCATTCCACTACATCCATGGCTACTTCTGCGGCCTTTTGGTCTAGAGTCTCATTGGATGATATTTGTTCTGCAACTACCTGGACCTCATCTCATACCTTTATTTCTCACTACAAATTGGATTTGACTTCTAGAAGGAGAGCATCCTTTGGTTCAGTGGTGCTCCGGAATATCCTTCCATGAGGGCCATCTAGAAGTTTAGTAGCTGGGGACTCTGTCCCACAGGTTGAAGACCAAATGAAGTAAACTAGATAAAGAAGTTATGTACTCACCATAATGTTCCATCTGAGTAGTTCTACTTAATTTGTCTTCAACCGTTCCTCCCTCCTTCCCCTGACCTTATCATATGAACAGCCTGTTGGCTGCAGTTGTAGGTCATAAAGTGTTTTTCAAGTCAAGTTATCAGTATGAAGGTCAGCAAACTCGATCTGGGGGTTGGAAGGTACTGGAGGTGTATTATGGGTAAGGGGAGGTGCTTGGAGCTCGGACCAGATGCTAGTGAAACTGCCGGCTTGGATCCGATACGGATCTGGTACCCACAGGTTGAAGACAAATGAAGTAGAACTACTCAGATGGAACGTTATGGTGAGTACATAACGTCTTTTTTTCTTAGTGTTACTAAATTTGTAGGTGTTGGCATTCATCTGTGTACAGCTTGCAAAAGGCTCCCCTTATTTTCCTCTGAGTGTAAGGAGCTTGTTTTATGTTTGACCCTTTCATCAAATTGGATCTAATTTTGATGTCAGTTGTAGTTATATATCAGTCTACTTCATGGTCACTGAGTCAAACCCTGAACTTTCACAGTGGACGCAAGAGCCTTAATCCTCCAAAGCAACTGGTAGGCCTCCTTTAATATTTTTTTTGTAAATCATGGAGGATTGCAGTCTGTCAGTGTCAAAGAGTTAAGTAGTTTGAGTTACAGTTTGTCAAGCAGTCAGTACAGATGGGTAAGTCTATGAGCTGTTAAACAGATGCATCCTGTAGTACAGGGTTGACTGTGTCAGCCTCTACATGTTCTTCTATGTGACTCCGATGAATTTACTTTAACAGACAATGCTCCTAGGGCATTTGTGTTCAGTTGGCTGTCCCAGGCTGTTAGCAAATGTGTTACATATTTGCCTTTTGAATTCTTGCATCCTTCACATAGACACTAATTAGTACTTCACTATATGCTGTTTTGAGTATGAATCCAAGCACGTGTCCTGTAGTTTAATGAGTTGCCAGATGCATTTTCACTAAATGGGAGTTTCAAGGGAACAGAAGTTCACTGTTCCTCATGCTAAGTCTTTTTTCAAAGTGAGTGTTTTTTTTTTTTAAGGAAATAGCTGTCAAGTGTGCTGGCAATTAGTACAGAGCTTAAGGTTGTGAACTGTAGTTCCAATAGTACAGGGTTTGATTTCCTCAGCCCTTGTCTGCCGACTGTGTGACCTTGAGGAAGTCACTTAACTAGACATTGCTCCCTGTTTGACCCAAAAAGGGACTATATTCAGCTGACAGATTATTATTGTTGTTGTTATTATTATTATTATTATTATTATTATGTTTTTGGTAATTGAGGAGAGACGGCCAAGTACTGGGATATTAGTATGGCTGGCAGGGCACTGGCACAGATGTCAGTGTCAAACAAATAAACAGCAATAATAATGTCTTGTTAAATGACTTGCTTAATGCCACACAGCAGGTAAGGTGGAAAGATTCTAACCGTGGAAGCAGCTCATTAACAAGTTGAAGCTTTAGTCCTGTAAACTAACTGCCAGAGTAACAGTTTTTAACAAATACAGGAATCCTTTACAATCCAATCTTGTAGAGAAGACTGTATCACAGTAATATGCAGCAATGACTGCATAAAGGATGCTGAAAATCAGACAATTATGAGAGCCCAAGCATAATGAGGGCGAACAGCAGGAAGAGCCATGGCAGTGAAAATAACTAAAAAAAAAAGTTTTTAGGTGTGAAATCATGTCCCTTCTTTATTATATCATTTAAGTAGTACTGGCTCTTGTTTATGTTCCAGATTGTGAGCCAGGCATGCTGGGAAGGGAGTTTGTGAATTAGGAAGGCTGTTTGGAGTAGCTGTAAATTCAAAAACTGAAATTGCTGCCTACTCTGGTGGTCAGTGAAAGCTGCATTGAACAGACTAGCAACAAGACTCTTAGACTGGTAATACAGAGTCAACTCTAGGCATAAATTGAGGGGGGGGGGACTGAAGACCTCCATCTAGTGTAGCTTTGCTGGACACTATGAAAAGGGGGTTAGACATCTTCTGAGGATGTTCGATTACCTGAGTACCTGTAAAGGTATGGGGGAACCAAACCCTTTAGGTGCAGGCATAGTCCAGGGTAAGAGACCCCTTGCCAGACATAATACTCTATCCCCAGATATTGTAACTATTAGTTACTTTCACAAGAAAATGAAACCGAAGCTTCATCATACATCTGATTATAGCTATATATAATGCTGATGTGGTTGCCTTGGCTAAGTGTGTTTCCCCGACAGCTAATTCTGGTGGGTTGTGCCCCCCGTCCATGGCTGTAGTGCTAGTTTGACTGGAGACCTTGCTGCTGTTTCAGAGAATGGTGAGGACTCTGATGAGGACAATGCTGATTTCCTAGTTGGCATTGAGTCCAGTCTCTCTGATTCTTTGTAAGGAGAAAATGAGCGAAATTCCAAGCAAATGCTCACTTTTCCTCACATGATATGCTAGATTTAGTGATTGTTTTGCTTGGGAGCAGTCTGAAACTACCCCAGAGGTAGGCAAGGTCAATGACCTTAAGGAGGATGAGATGCCTAATTCTATGGCTAATTCCCTCCTCTCTTACTGGCCTTGAAAGATGTTTACAAAGCTGCTTGCAGGACACCAGTATCTATTCCAGTGTCCCTAAAAAAGGCTCAGAGAAAATATAGGGTCTCCTTGGATATTTCAGGTCCCTTTTTCTCATTTGACTACTGACTCGCACTGCAGTCTCCCCAGCTTTCCTTCTCACATAAAAAGTCCTTGGCTTCATCTAATCCAACATATTCTGATACGTCGGAAAATGGTTAGATCTTCAGGGCTAAAGGATGTTTTTTTCTAGCAATCTAGTCTTTAGAATGTTAAATTATCAAGGCACTATGTGGAAATGTATTTTATAGTGTGCGCATGGTTTGGATGATTTTGCTGCATCTTTACCTGCAGAGCAAAAGTCTTATATGAATGATATTGCTTCTAATTTGATTCAGCGTTAGAAATGCTTCTGGTGCTGGAGTGGAGATGCGACGGTTAAAACTTCTGTACCCGTGGTTGGATTGGGACTTAGTTGTAGCTGGTGCTGGAATGGGAGATGCAGCGGTTGAAGCTTCTGTGCATTTAGTGGCTAGTTCTGTTGTTTTTTTTGTGTATTTGTTCTGTGTTGTTGTGATAATATCTGTGTTTATGTTGAGCTTGAAGGAATGTAATTTCCTTCAGCTGTGCAGTTGTGTGTGGTTGAATGACAATAGAGTTATTTTTTACTTTTTTTTTTAATAGTTGTGCTTGAATGTGCATATACAGCCTTGAGAAATGTTGTTGCTCATGTTATTTTAAGTCAGTATGCTTGGTTACATAATCAGAACTTCTCTAATGATTTAAAACATGAAATTTTCAATGCACCTTTAAGTTCTGAATTGGTGTTTGGGTACTCTTTTAAACAGATTAACAAACTGTGGGATGATGGAGGCAAATTAATTCCTGCCCCCCTCCCCCGGCTCTCTCTCAACCCTGCAGCCTGGACACAAAATGTCTCAGACAAATGGGTTCTAAGAATAATTTAGAGACAATACACTTGTCAGTGGGTAGAAAATCCTTCCCCTTTTAGGGGAATTCCCCAACACCCCCAGACCAGACAGCGCTGTTTCCTTCAGTGCTCCATCACATGGTAGAGGCCAGTGACTGTGACTAACAAAGGCAAAGGATTTTACTCCTGAATCTTTCTGGTATTAAAAAAGGAGCACTCTCTGGGACCCATCCTAGATTTTTCATTTCTAAACATCTTTGCAAAAGTTCTGAAATTCTAAATGCCCACCTTGCTGTCTGTTATATTGCTGCTTTAAGTCCATTGTTATCTCAAGGACGCTTATCATCATATTTCTATTGCTCCCATTGACAGGAAATTTTTGAAATTTGCTGTGTCTAGCTTACATTATCAGTTTTTCTGCATTACCCTTCGGGCTATCTACTGTACCTTGAGTGTTTACAAAGTGTCTGGCCCCAGTAGTTACTTCTAGGCATCCACATTTTTTATTATTTAGATGACTTACTGATTTGTACAGATTCTGTATCCAGGTATTTGGAGTCCTTAGACAAGGTTACATCCTTCCTTTCCCACCTGGGTTTCAAATTTAACATTCAAAAGTCCTTTCTCACACTTTTCAATGAACTGTCTTCCTAGTGTTTTGGATAGACATAGTAAAAAAGATGCCTGAGTGGCAGTACCCACCTACCATCCCTCAGATTGTGCATAGTTGAGGTGGATTAAAATCTCTTTGATTTGGTTGTTGTATGGTATTGCGATTGGCTGTGTATTTACTCTTGCTAGATGATTCTGGCTTCAGGTACTTTACCCTCCTACTTTGTGGAAGTGAAAAAGCCTGAACAGTCACTTACCATCTCATTGGAGGGTTTCCCTGTTAGGAAATGCTCAGGCAATCAGCTGTCACAGGAAGAAAGAGGGAGGGGAGTCTGAGCTAATGAAATCTGCCAGCACTGGGTTACTTTGGCAGATAACCCAAAATTTCACTGAAGCGGTAAGGAGTTTGAACATCTACTGTTAAAGGTAAGTAGGACTTGCATAACTGTACTCTTATATACTTAATAAGTTGCTAGAATAACAACCTTTGTATTAGCAAGCATTTTAAGAAGGATACAAAGTCTCATACTCACATGACTGACATTATGTAACAAATGCAATCCACAACAATTTGCCAGGAAGCCACAAATTTTACAAAAACAGACTAGAGTACCTCTCAAATTATTTGTTCAAGAATGCTGGATGAAGCCAAAAATAATGAGAAGACAAAGGCCCAAAAAGGGACATTTTTTAAATACTATTTTATTTTATCTATTTGTTAACCAGGTAAGCAAAACATTCCTTTTCATGAGTAATCCGGGAACACTGTCTGGTTAAATGATTCGCTCTGTCACACAGTCGGGAAATTGAGGTGGAAGGATTAAATACTGTATTTTTGTCTGCAGGATGCAGTTCATTAACAGCTGAGAGCCTTAAGTACTAGGCAGCTCCAATTCACTTAAAAATTTAACAGAACAACAGGTGTCACATGGACCTACATTTTCTGAACAATAAAAACTGTGAAACTCTTGACAGTCACCATTATTGACTGACAGTAATCCTCAATGATTTGCCAGGAAAAAAACAAGTTAATGGGACTGGGAATAAATACAAGACAGAATCAGACATGTTCTCCAAACTCCGAGACAGATAAGAGGCAGACTGTTGTAATTCACTTAAAAGGTAACAGACTATGCATTGCATCCACATGCATTTTCAGTAACATGAAACTCTAATTACTGCTATTATTATTATTACCCTTTTAAGCACAACCTGGATAACTGGATGGGAAACAGAAAATATACCCCTGGAATTCCACTCATGTCCCTGCTGGACAGGGGCATCGGGTGCTGATTTGTCTAAACATGGGCTAAACTCGTGGCTAAGCTTATAAGGGCCTCAGGGCTAGTAGGCTAGTAACCTCCTATGATCCTATGAGGAAAAGGAAGATGTTATTAGAGGTCTGGCAGTTAGTGGGACTACAGCTCTAAACTTATAATGAGCTGCTTTCTATAGTTAAAGGTGTATGGTTTGCCTGTTCTGCCTTTGTTTGTCTACTGTGGGACTTTGAACAAGTCATTTAACCAGAGATTGTTCCTGAGTTGTCCTACAGTTGATTTACCTGATTAAGAAATAGATTGAAAAAGATACGGTTAAAGGTGTAGGCAAGGATGCTCATTTTCTGAGTGATTAAAAACTATGAAACTCTAACAACTGGTATATTGACTGGCTGAAATCCGGACTTATTGAAAACATACCCATTTTAGGAGTTGTACAATCCGGGTCTGAGTGAAGTGTGCAATCCATAAGGTCAGTTTAGGAGTTCTGAGGTCCAAAGGTCTGACTTTGAGTTGACATTGTGCAATCTGCAAAGGAATTCCATTTAAGGTCTACCTTCAGTGAGGACACACACACATGCGTGTATTCCGTCTTCCTTCAGGAAGGTCCTGTTTGCAAAACCTAACTTCAAGTTCCATCCCGTTTGCAAGTTTGCCACAAACTCTAGGGGGTTGCTTTGCTTCAAGAAGGAATTAGGTTAACAATACCGCATTCAGTTCAAGCAACCCATGTTTCCACAATGTATGCACCTATGACAGTGCCTTCTGATGCTGAGGATGCATGATGTGTGGTCAAGTTTAGGGTTTAAACAATGGAGAAAAACAAACATTTAAAGAAAAAAAAGTGCAACAGCTTGGGGTGGTATGTAGTCAGCCATGACCCCCTCTAGAGTCAAGGGCCCCTGGTTGACCCACTGAATTACCCCTTTTATAGTCTACCATTGCCAGCATCTCATCAACTACATACTTAGAATTTACAAACTAGCAATACAGCCTCTGTCAAAGACCAATTTCAGTCGTCTGCATCTGAGAAATTTGTGATATTTTTTTTCTGTTACTGTATATGGAAATTCAAACAAATGACCATAACTTTATGTTTCTTAATATACTGCCTCCAGATTTTCAGAATATGTTTGGGTTCAAAATCATGAATGATCCCATTGAGCTGGCATTTTTTTTTTTTGTAAACTGTCACATCATACAAGTGTGAAAATCATTTTTTATGTGTTAATTGCACATTGGCACAGACATGCTAAGATAAATATCCTGACTGTTTGTCTTAAAACACTGATTACTGCAAAATCTGTGACAGTGTTTAATTTAGTGAACATTTTGCTGTAGCCTTTCTGAAGTTCAGCATTTTTACTCCAGATTTGAAAAATGCCATGCATTGGTCCTCACAGAAATGTAGACCCCTAATATGACCATTCTGAAAGTTTTATCCCAAAAATACTAGCTGCCAAAGTTACTAAAGTTAATTTTGTTATACCAGATTTGCAAAAATGCCATCTAGGGGGCCTCACCTCTTAAATAGTAAGTGTTCTTGCACATTTCAATGCTGAAGAAGAATACTAGAAAGGAAGTATTTTTTCCACATAGTGACCGTAACATTGACATTTATGACAGAATTTGCAACAATACTTCAGACTTCATTACATAGCTGCATAAAATGAGTATGCTGTGAAATCACTGTTTAAAATGTAAATGCACAGTGGTACTTCAGAATTTATGGCATAAGATGAGGATTGTGAAAGTTTTGCCAAAAAAGGCTAACTATCAAAGCCATGAGTCAGCATTTAATATTTGAATTATAATGTTTTAAACTTCAAATCTGTATACACTAGATTTGCATAATGATATTTCTGGGACCTTGCGTCATGTAATTCAAGTTCAGTGCTTGTTGTCTAGTGCTGTTTTCCACCACCTCCAGAATTAATATGAAGTATTTGTTTGTTTGTCCATCCAAGTTCACTTCTCATCTCCTGATTTCATGTTATCCAGGGTCTCCCTACCCAGCTCCCAAACTTAGTCTCAGTAATTGTTATCTTCAGTCACTTCCTGACACCTCTTGAATTCAAGTTCAATGCTTATTGTCCATGTTCACCTGGTGGACTCCATCCCATGTCTCTTCCCAAACTTATTTTCAGAGTGCATCTATTCAGGGTCACCACCTCTCCTATCTCCCAAGATTCTCTTTTGTGCTTGTAGTCTGGGACTGTACCTCCCTCCCCAGAGAGTGCTCAGTGCATGTTAATACATACCTTACAACCTCCAGAGAAGAGATTCAGGGACAAAGCCCATGGGAATTAGGGCCATTTAGCTAAAATCTGGGACACCTAATTAGCATAAATGATGCATGTTCAAAGACATGGCCAAGGTAATGAGAGTTATGGAGACAAGCAGGTTAAGCTTTACTTTGATTTTTATTATAGCATCTTGTATCTAAATTTACAATAGCATAAATGCTACTGTCCCAAACAAAAACACAGGAAGCAAATCAAACTGCACTATTAGAAAAAAGATCAATATCAAAAAGTTACCTGTATGCAAAAAAATGTTTTCTGTCCAGTACTGTGGCTCCTGCAACACATCATGAAACACTTGTAAGTACCCACTGTGGGCTTCCTCCACTTCCCCCTATTCACAGTTAAGCTGTGAATACATAGGAAGTAGACCTATAGTCTATGAATACATTAAAATAGAACCATCATATTTAGTAAGTGCAACATCCTGAAAAAAATGTGTGTGTGTGTGTGTGTATATATATATATACATATATATATATATATATATATATATATATACACACACACACACACACACACACACACACACATACACACACATGCACAGTATGAATCACAAATGGTGGTTATGCACCAGATCATTCCTTCCAGTTTTGTCTGTATTCTGCTTTACACCACTTCAACCATAATAGGCCCATCTTTTTTAACCTTGCAGACGTACCACCATAGACACAATAAAATATGTCATTTAATAAAACTCTTAAAAGACAAAAATGAAGAGAACATAGGATAAGTGCTTTTGGTCAAACCTTCTTCAGATCCTTTATTCACTCCCATCAAGGCAAAACTTTTAAACAGTGTTCAACCAATCATGCTGTTAAGGGGTGGTTCCTCTTCCATGGCTAATGGAGACTGGTCCCTCTGGTGGTAATCCTCCAAAGTTACAAGTAGCAGGGCTAAATTCTGCTTATTCCCTCTTCCTGTTTCTACTTTTTATATTTATGTTCCGTTCTCTCACACAACCAGTTTTCTGAGATTTGACTTAAAATTCTCTGAAAGGGAGATAGAGTTCCTTGATGTGAAACTCTGCCTGACCCCGGGTAAAGGGATAGAAACCCTGATTTTCAGGAAATGTACATGGCAAAACCATTTGCTACATCAGACCAGCATGCACTTAAGGCACATCTTTTGAAATTTAGTGGGAAATCAGGTCACACATATCTCCAAATTATGTTCTAGGGACGATATCTTCTTAAAAGAAAAATAAACTCTTGTGAACACCCTTAAGGGAAGAGGATATAAGGAAGAAGATACCAGAATGAGCAGAGAAGCCATGCAACTCAGAACGGGTATCCCCTATATTCTAATAGGAGGCGTGAAGAGACGAGACACCCACAAGATAATAGACCTTCAGCTAATTTGAGGTGCACACTGACTTACAGCATGGATAATGGATTAATTTGTAATACTATTAAGAAGTTTTGGCCAGTCCTAACTTTGGATGAGAAATTATGAAACATAGTGGGGGATAAGTCTAGCTTTGCATTTTGGAAAAAGAAGAATCTGAAGCACTTATTGTGTTAATGTGATGGCCTTACTATTAGCAGATATAGTACACAGTACCAACGTAAAGGTACCTGGAAATGTAGTTTTTGCAAAGCCTGCCCTTTTATATGGACACATAATATATTTAAAGACCCAGTCACAAAGAAGAGTTATATCTTTCAAGGTTATGCCACATGTACCAGCAAGAACATTGTATATTTAGCCATCTGCGAGGCATGCTCTTCCTACTATATAGGTAAAACAAACAGGGCTTTTAAGGAACAGATTTTACGCCATCGATCAGACATAAGAGATCAAGTAGCTACAAATGCCCTGTATCAGCATATTAAGGTGGAAGAAAATCACAGTTTCAAATTTATGGCTCTAATGAAGCTTAATGAAAGCCCAAGGGGAGGTGACATGAGAAACAGAAAAGAGGTGGAAGAGACCAAGTGGATTATGGAACTGAGAACAGATAAACCATCGGGCCTTAATGGAATGGTACCTCTAAAACCCATTCTGAAAGAACAGAGCATAAATATAAAAAGTAGAAACAGGAAGAGGGACTAAGCAGAATTTATTCCTGCTACATGTAACTTCGGAGGACTACCACCAGAGGGTCCTGTCTCTATTAGCCATGGACGAGGAACCACCCCCTGAAGAACAGTATGATTGGTTGAACACTGTTTAAAAGTTTTGCCTTGATGGGAGTGAATAAAGGATCTGAAGAAGGTGTTACCAAAAGCGGTTATCCTACGTTCTGTTCATTTGTTTTGTCTTTTAAAAGTTTTATTAAGTCGTCAGTGAACTTGGCGAGCCACAGGCACCCAGCATTGGCCTTCACTTCAGAAAAGTATATACCAAACAGGAGGGGTCTCAACACTGAACCCTGTGGACACTGATAGTAACAGGTTTCTTATTGGAAGTGGATTCATCTATCCAGACAACATGTGCCCTGTCAGTGAGCCAGTTGGCTATCTGTCTGATGATGTAGAGATTTATGCCTAACTCATTAAGTTTATCTGTGATCCCCGAGTGGGGGATTGTGTCAAATGCTTTGGCCAGGTCCAGATGAGCAGTGTGTGTATCATCTTACCCTCATCCGTGGCCCTAGTGACTTTCTCATAGTAGCCCACCAGACTGACCAGGCAAGACCTCCCTTCAGCAGAGCCAAACTGAGTCTGGTCCAGTCTTTAGAGAGTTCCTGTGTTGAATTGATCAGGTCCATGATAATTCTCTCCATGGCTTTGCAGATAAGACTGGTCAAGCTTATGGGTTTGTAGTTCCCTGGGTCATTTGATGGGCCCTCCTTGTGTAGCGGGATAACTGTTGCAGTCCTCCATGCCTCAGGGACAAAACCTGTCTGGAGGTTGTAGTTAAAGAGGGTTTCTAGTGGTCCTAATAGATTCTGTTCTAAGCTATTTAAGAAGCATCCTGAAATGTTGTCGGGACCCATGGAGGCTGTGTTTTTAGCTTTACAGAGCGAGTAAGGACATGTTCTGTCATAATGACTGGTAGGGGGATGGTTGCAGTTATTTCTTTGGTGTGGTAGGAGTTGGTGAGTTGGTGAGTGGGTGGGTGGGGGAGTTTGAACTGAACTTGTCTACCAGCAGGTTTGCTGTAGTTTCAGGCTGCGTATAAGTGTTGCTGTTCATGTTAACTCGGCACATTGCTGAGCATGTTCCCTGATGTTACAGACATAATTTAAAAAATCTTTATGGTTATCTTTTACTTGGGAGGCTCTCTTTGCCTCATAGTTTGCTTTGGCAGATCTCTAATTTGTTTGTTTAGACTGATGAATGTCTTTTTGCCCTGCTTTGTCTGCTCCTTCTTGACTTTGGAGAAGATTTTTTTTCCTTTTGTTGAATAGCCTATTTATGCCAGGGGTCCACCATAGGTTCATAGGATGGTACTAGGCTATTGGCCTGGAGGTCCTTATACGCCTAGCCAAGAATTTTGTCCATGTTCCCACAAAGTCAGCACCTATTCCCCTTGTCCAGCAGGGACACAGGTAGGATCCCAGGGATGTATTTTCTGTTTCCCTTCTTAGGGTGGTTTATTTTTGGCAGTAATCATAGGTTTGACTTGGGCAGGTACTACCTCCTCTGTGCAGCTATGCATGTGGTTGTACAGTGCTTTTAAGTAGGTTCTGAGGGGCTTGGAAGTTTAATAAACTGTCACTTAGTTTGACGTAATTGGGCTTAGCAAAGTTCTAAACAGGTTTGGAGTTTGATGGGAGTTGTAGGTTAGCTTTAATACTAAAGGAGATCATTTTGTGGGCAGATTTTACTAGGGAGAGTTAATGCATGGGAGGGAACAGCATGCTGCTATGTTCATGAATGCTAAGTTTAGGATATTTGTACCTCTAGTTAAGGAACTAACTAGTTGCTCTAGGGTGTTTGCATTGACAGAGTCCAAAACCATCTGAGCATGTGAATTATAGGTCATATAAGTCTCCCAGTTTATGGAGGGATAGTTGAAGTCAGCCATAAGTATGGTGTTAGGCTGAATGTTAAGAGATTCCAGTAGTTTTAGGTAGGAGGTATGGTTTTCCAGACTCATTGTTAGGGGATCTGTAGCGAGGAAGGATATGATGGGGGGGGGGGTCACACCTGTGGTTAGTTAGGTATGGAGAAGCTCAAGTGAGTCATGTTGTTGGACCAGTCTAGCAATGTATTTGTCCTTTATGAACACTGAGGTATCTCCTCCTTTTGTGTTATATTGAGCTGAGAGGGATTGAAATATATGAAAGGCATTGTAGCCATTGATAGCCGTGGTGCTTTTCATGGTTCTGAACCATGTTTCCGTGACTGCACATATGTCTGCATCCTCCAGGGTGAGGAGTGCTTCCGGGGAGTGCAGATTTTTTTGAGCAGCTGTACCTTTGGGTAGTCATGAGTGATTTTTGTTATGTTGGAGGGTTTAACAACTTGGCACGGCCTAAAAAAGGCACTATGGGGATAGATGGCTGGAAGCCAAGTGGTGACAAGTGCAAACCATCTCTAGCAAAACATCATGGTTTGTTGCTCATGTCTCCCCAGCTGACCAATATTGGATTACCTTGTTGTGACACCAGAAACTAAGCCAATTGTTGAAGTCAGTCATTTTTTTTGCTGGTGCCGTGACATTTATCATTGGTAAAGGCAGGATGCTATTCAAGGATAGAATCATACCTGGCTAGGAGACATATTCAGAGAGCTCCATCATGACTGTCTTTATATAGTCCAATGAGGTACCGTGTCATACTGGTATTATAGTTATTTTTAGTTTAAAGATCTAAATGCATGAATGATCTGGTGGCTCCTGGCTCAAGACAGACAGCTCACTGTGATCTTCTCCTTGTTTAGCCTGGTAAGCAGGATATCAGTTTGTCTTGCAACGGAATCCCCAATAACTTGAATGTTTGGCTATGTGATGTGTTGCCTTATGGGCTTGGAAGCGGGGCTACAGTGATTTTCAGAGATGTTTGTTGTGTGAGGTGCTGTCTTCTTTGAGTGTTTGCAGGGCCACTGAGAGATGCTTTTATGAGATCTTCGAGGTTTGGGTAGATTACAAGTGAATACCTCTGCATATGTGAGTCTGTGCATTTGTTCCTTAGTATTGGCATTGAATGTTTTGAGGGTAATGCTGACAAGATGCTTTGCATTTTTGTGCATGTATGTGAGAGCTTTGCCTTCAATGAGATACACTTCTCAGACACTGTGTTTCTGAAGTTAAATGGCTGTCAGTGAACCTGAGGTAGTTACAAGACTACCTCAGAATGCCCATATCCACCAGGCCAGAAACCAAGATGACAGGGTAGCACCTATCCATTACACCAGATCCTTAGTAGATGGGAAAGAGTAGGAGAGAGTCACTTAAAGGACTAAGTGAGAGTGTTTGGTAGTATACTGTTAGATGACCTGCAGTGATGCTGCTCTCTGCATAAACTGGCAGGTCTTTGAACAGCTGTAAGCAGTGGTAGAGCATTTCCTATAGAGGATTTTAAACTGGAGAGGTTTGCTTGTAAAGAAAGCACAGTAACTGCATTTGTGTGATACAGAAACATGAGGCTTTTATACAAGGAGGATGAAACACTTTTACACAGTTAATCCCTCATACCAATCAGATAAACACACAATATGCCTTCCTTCAGCAGTTCCCAACTCAGATGAGTTGAATCAGCCCTCTGCTTCTTCAAGAGTGCAGAAAAAATCTTTTAATGGAAAACAAACTGGTTTTGAGCTCATGTGCAATAAAAATGCTTTACAACAAAAGGCAGAACTCCTGCAGTCTCAGGAATCCTTGGAAATAAGTTCACACAAACCCTGAGAAATGTTCATAAATACAGAAAAAAGTATGCAAATGTTGGAAATCTTCTACAAACACAGAAACACTTTGCAAAACTTAGAAATATTTTGACAAACTCGGGAGAACTTTGGCAAACTCAGAACAGCTATTGCAGTGTCAGAGGATGTTAGGAAATACCAGAATACTGTTAAAACAACCTAAGAGCAGTACAGTAACAAACTGATGGCTTTTCTTTAACAATTACAGGCTGAAAAACAGTGATATGTTCAAGAAAATCAATAAATGCAGCACAGATGTGTTAACTAGCACTGAGATAGTTAGAGCAAGTGCAAAAAAAATTCATATCAGCTTTGTAGGTACACAGATAGTTTTAGAAGCAATCCAAGCCTTGCAGTCAAAGTTGTCCAAGCCAGGCACAGGGGAAGCTCTGAATAAATGAGCACAGTCTCACAAAATGTAAGGCTTTTATACCAGAATGATGAAAGACTTTTTACACAGTTAAGCCCTCAGGTCAATCAGATAAACATGCAATAAGCCTTCCACCAGTAGTTCCCAACTCGGATGGATTGAATCAGCCCTCTGCTGTATAGTGAAACAATGCAGCAGTTAACATTATTTACAGTAAAATTAATAATGTCTGTTGCATTTCAATGACAGTTAAATCACAACACTTATCAATCCCAACCTGTGTGATTCTGGACTGGCAGCATACAAATCAGAGGGCCAGAGCAGTTCTTGGATTTCCTGTTTAATTCAGAATGAATGTTCCAGCCAAACTGATGGTACCACAATAGATAATGGTGTTGCCTTGCAACTCCATAGTCTTGAGTTTCTTCGTAATGTAGATTACTGTCTTTATATTTTTATGTTCTCCCTCTGTCCTTTCAGGCTTCTGCTGAATAGTGTGGTTTTCTTCAATAAGTGCTTTGATTCACTGGTCTGAAACTGTTTTTGTCATTGTCCTTGATCTTACTGCCTGGGTCACAGTTACCAAGGCTGTACAAAATAAGTGTGCTTAACCTGTGATCTGATGGTAATCTGCACAAGTTTTTGTGCATAATCTGAGAATAGTAAAACTGTAGTGCACAGAGAGTACATTTTACTCTTCTACCAAATGTTCTGGTGATCAGGAACAAAAACAGGACTGCAAGACAAGAATAAGCTGTGTACAGTGTTAGTAATGATTAATAATGATAGTGCCGATTTGTTGCATTTGTTTGCGATTTAATATTGTTACTGAAAATACATGCAGAGCAGCACTTTACTGGGGCCAGAAGCATGTGCAGCTGCTGTACCGAATCAGATTATTCAAAAACACGTTAAGTTAAATGCAAAAAGAAATATGTACTCTGTACTACTTAGTGTAAAATGTACAAACAGCAGGTCTATAATGATTTATGTGTATGTCACACTGGCTTATCTAGCTTGTGTATTTTAGAGTGGCATTTGTGCTATGGGATTAAACGTACATAGACAAAGTAAGATTCATCAGTAATTCTACATTAGTGTAACCTATATATAGTAAAACAGTCTCGCCTTTGATCTGCTCCAAGCTGTTGTAGGTCAGGGACATACATTGAATCCTTTGAGTCTGCTGTGGTATTTATAACATGCATGTTGCAGAACCTGTACTACTGTGTGCATTATCAACCAGTAGTGCAGGCATACATTAATTCATCTGATCTTTGTTTGAATCTTCTTTTTTATTTAAAATGCGAGACAAAACTCACAATTGTTTACACTCTTTATCTTATATCAGTTTCAAAATTGTTTTCAGTCAGAGAACAGTATAAACAGAAATTAAAATTATATTCTTTTCTAAGCACATAACATTAATGTGTGCTTTATTTACAAAGCATGCATTTTATATAAATGTTCTAGTCATAAAAGTTCTGTTAGGTTACATTCATATTTTATTCAGCTTAATCACATTGTTTATTCTTTTTTAGGTTATTATTTTAATATTTATTTAAAGATTACTTATTTTTTAGCCAGTGTAAAATAAATCCCAAGTGATTTTTGTTCTCATAATGCAATCAATTTGTTTAGCACAGGGGTACATTCATTACTTTTATAAATTCTGTAAATGATGGTGAGGTTCTTCTGATTTCTGGTGATAACTTTTCTAGCTATTGCTTTATAGACTCAGTAGAAGAGGGTACTGCATACAGCTAAGCAACCTAATATCTCAAGTGTGCCTGTTATCCAGCATTTGAATAATAACGTGCATTCAAAGAATTTAAGATTCCAGTGTACCTTAGTCTTATGTTACATCTTCAGCATGTTATCATTAGCTTTATCAATACATTTCCACTTTTATCTGCCATATAAAAAGTCCAGTGCAGAATATTTCCATGCTGAAAATTTTCCATAGGGAGAAGTTTTTTTTTCCTGTCATTGGCTTTAAATATTACATTTCCATGTTTATAATTGACTAATTTTTCTATTAATTTTTTTTCCAGAATTATTCCAGTACTGGCCCTTTAAGATGAATTAAACATTATATAAGTTGGACAGAATAGATTCATTCATGTTTTTATTAGCAAGTGTTAGAGATCTGTTCTAGTAATTTGGGCTATTTTTCCTTTTTACTAGATATAATAGTATGCATCTTTTACTTATTACAAGTTTAAACACTTTGTTCGCTTAAATAATGTCTAATACCTGAAGATTGTTTACTTAATTATATTATCTACAGTTATCTAAATACTTATGCCACTAGATAATTGTTTTTTCTCTTCTGTCTTTGTCTCAGATTTATCCCCTTCTTTGATACATCCTGTGCTTGTACAAAAGGGATATAATGTGTCTGAGATTTTAAGTTGGCATATTCATAGACAGATTTCTTAAATTTTTGAATTTATTTATGCTTCTTGAGTTTACTGGTATGCACATTTTATACTGACGGTAACTTATGTTTAATATCCACATTTTTGTTTTTTTATATTTTGTTCAGATACGTTTGCTGCTTTGTTATTCCATAAGCATAAATGCAGTTGTTTTCATTTTAAACTTAAGTGTTACCAAAATAGTGTAATATAAGTGTAAATGCTGAGGTATATGTTTCAATACTGGGTAAACGTGCATCACCATTTCCCAACATCTGCTGTGCTTTGTGTTGTTCTTCGTTTATTTAGGTGCCCCAGAAAGTTGATAAGGAGTGTATTCTTCATTGTATTTTATCAGGGGATAATGCAGTTCTTTGAATTATACATAAAACATTGGGTAATAGTATCGTTTTTATCAATTACACTCCATTTTCAAAAGAGAAGTATATGTTTTTCAATTGCAAGATTCAGTTATTGCAATTTCCCCTAATTTGATCATAACTAATTCAAAGTATAGTGTTTACATTATGAGTTAGAGTAATCTGGAACTGTGCAAACTCCTTGCTGCAAATCAAATGTAACAGGCAGCTTCCTACAGTTCAGTCACTCAAACTCAACACTTTAACATTTCAGCTGTGACCACAAAAGCAGTATCAACATTCATAACGCAATGCTGATACTGCAGCCCTGCACAATGGGCACCTCCTGATCACAGTCCCTGACTGCACCATGTACACCTGCCGATCACACTCCCTGATTGCATCATGGGCACCTGCCGATCACACTCCCTGACTGCACCATGGGCACCTGCCGATCACACTTCCTGACTGCACCATGGGCACCTGCCGATCACACTCCCTGACTCTACCATGGATAACTGCTGATCACACTCCCTGACTGCACCATGTACACCTGCCGATCACACTCACTGGCTGCACCATGGGCACCTGCTGATCACACTCCCTGACTGCACCATGTACACCTACAGATCACACTCTCTGACTGCACCATGGGCACCTGCTGATCACACTCCCTGACTGCACCATGTGCACCTGCCGATCACACTCCCTGACTGCACCATGTACACCTGCCGATCACACTCCCTGACTGCACCATGTACACCTGGCGATCACACTCCCTGACTGCACCATGTACACCTGCTGATCACACTCCCTGACTGCACCATGTACACCTGCTGATCACACTCCCTGACTGCACCATGTACACCTGCCGATCACACTCCCTGACTGCACCATGTACACCTGGTGATCACACTCCCTGACTGCACCATGTACACCTGGTGATCACACTCCCTGACTGTACCATGGGCACCTGCTGATCACACTCCCTGACTGTACCATGGGCACCTGCTGATCACACTCCCTGACTGTACCATGGGCACCTGCTGATCACACTCCCTGACTGCACCATGGACACCTGCTGATCACTGACTGCACCATGGACACCTGCCAATCACAGTCCCTGACTGTACCATGGGCACCTGCTGTGATCACACTCCTTGACTGCATCATGCACACCTGCCGATCGCACTCCCTGACTGCACCTTGGACACATGCTGCTCGCACTCCCTGACTGCATCATGCACACCTGCTGATCACACTCCCTGACTGCACCTTGGGCACCTGCCGATTACACTCCCTGACTGCACCTTGGGCACCTGCTGATCACACTCCCTGTCTGCACCATGGACACCTGCTGACGCATTCCCTGACGCCTTGTACCTAGGGTAGTCTTGCCATGTTGTCCCACCCTTGTTACAGCTCTGGAGTAATCCCTAGGTACTTTAACTGGTTATTATCTCAATTATAGTTGACTTTTAAGTGTTTTTTTTAATTTACAGTTCCATATTAGAGTGTTAGTCTTGTTATCATTAAATTTGTGTAAAGACTTCCAACATGGCTGCACATTGAGTAGCAGCTTAATTCTAGTTGTCTCAGTGTGAAAACAGAAACTTGGCAGAGAAAGCCAGTGGAATTAAATTTATGGGTACATTTCAGTAACTGTCCAGTAAGTGCATTGCCTGGATGCCAAGAAAAAGAATTACAGAGGACCTGAAGGAAAATCAGCTACAAAAAGTGATGAAGAAACAGTTACTGGGAAAAGTAGTGCAACTGTTCAGTAAAAAGCATGGCAGCTTCAAACATTACTTCCAGTAACCTAGAGGGAATTATAAGACAAATGCACACAGACATGATTAAAATAAACAAAACACTGATGGAGTATATCAGGTCAAACAAAACAGGCTGGAAAAAATGGAAGAAGCTTTAAACAGATATTCAGATAAGGTGGTAAAACTGCAAAACTCAGAGGTTGAAATGAAGAAAAGGCTGGCTAAATATGAGACTGCTCAAGAAGAGATGTTTCAAAAAATAATAGAATTAAAGGACAGAACACATAGGAGAAAACCTGAGGTTTTCTGCTGTACCAGAGAAGCTGGAAGGGACAGACTTTATTAATTTTATGAAAGAACAAATAAGGAACTGGACTGGCATTCCACAACAAGAATTGATAGGGCACATAATGTGTATGCTCCAAACCTGGCTATGAGAAAGCAACATTGACCGTTAATAGTAAAGATGCAATCTCATCAGCAGAAAGAGTTGATTCTGACAAAACTGTGGCAAAAGGATGAAGTACTAAAAGTGGGAGACAGCAGAGTGTTTGTGGAAAATAGCTACTTAGAAGAGGAGGAAATTTATTCCATTATTCAGGGAATGTTGAGAAGCAGACATGAGATTCAAACTGCTGTACCCGACTATCTTCAAAATATTTTCCCCTGGAGGGACAAAATCATTTTGTGATGAAGTACGTGCGAAGAAATACAAAAGTTTGTCCAGCAAAAAGTTAGCTATGAAACAGAAGGATATTCTTCTTCTTGTTCTTCTGGTAATAATGATCACAGAGAGAATGTGCCAGTGAAACATTTTCCAATGTTTCAATGGAAAATGCTTGAAAGAAGGAAAAGAGCACACGTGTCAACTAGAGGAATCAAGAGTACATTGGAAATGAAACAGAGACAGGATTGGGGAGATGGAGAGAAAAAGGAGTAAAACCAGTAACTTGGATAATAACAAATTTGGAATTAAAAGCAATAATTATATTTGGGAAATGTACAGAATAAATAAATCTGGAAATATTGGATGTTTTGGACTTAGTTAAACTTGTAGAGGACTCTAAAGCATATGCCCTTCTTCATGTCCTTAATGTTCAAAAAAATAGGGTAGGAGGAATAAGTAAAACAATTTTTATCTTGATGGTGCTATTTTAATAGTGTATGATTTTCTGTGCATGCTATAAAGTAAAGTTTTCTCAGTTATTTTAAGTGTAATGGGGTTACTGATGTAAATAGGTGCTGCTGTTTTTTTTTTCTTTCTCCAGTCTCACTTTCTTGTCCTGTTTTAGGAAATGTAAATACTGCAAAGTATAAAAAAAGAAAGAAAAAGAAAAATGTGGTTAAAAGAG
The DNA here is from genome assembly GCF_019279795.1 of Protopterus annectens. Lineage (NCBI taxonomy): Eukaryota > Metazoa > Chordata > Ceratodontiformes > Protopteridae > Protopterus > Protopterus annectens. Next base: position 13,427,280 of record NC_056750.1, on the reverse strand, counting down.
CACGACAAAAGAAAATTTAATGTTTTTTTTCTCATTCTTGCATAGGGAAGCAACTGGGATAAGGCCAATATCTTATTCTAGTAACATATTTTAAGAGAAAGCAAGTAAATGAAAAACAATATTGAACATAAGACTTTTTTCTAGTAAACAAACATACACTTGGCAGTTTTGTGTCTGGTTCTCATGTCTCTAGGAACCAGTCAGATAAAGTGAAATTGCTTGAAGAAAATTTTTTCTGAAAGCATTCAAGTGTTTTTCCAGTTGAGAGAGCTATAAAGATAAGACAAAGCCATACAGCACTTAGTAGAAACACAGGGTGTACCAAGTGTCTTAGCATGGATAACCTTTCTTTTAGGATCTCATGTCTGTGTGTGTGGCTGTCAGTTTGGAACACATTTCACGATATACACAGTTTTGTGCATTATTATTAAGTGGTAAGCTTTAGGGGCCATTGGGGGTGTATTTGCTTTTTTTTCTTGAAGGCTTTCAATAAAACAAACATTTTTTAAGCTGTGAAATAGGCTGAAATATAGATGACAAGAAACAACTGTATAAAAGATTAATTAACCCACCAAACAGTATATGGAACTAGACATTTGACAAAAAAGCTGTTGTATATAAAAGGTAAGTATGGTCTCACAGATAAATACAAAAGAAGAAAGAGTAGTGAACTATATTTAAAAATGTTGGGTGCACATAGCTGTGCTACAGGAGGCACACTTGAAAAGAACTGAACATGTGAATTTGATAAAGAAAGGTTTTCAGGATAGTTATTCAGCAGAATACCCATGGGGCGGCCATGGTGGTGCAGCGGTTAGCGTTGCCGCCTCACAGCAAGAGGTTCTCCAGTTCGATCCTCGGCTGGGGTGACTTCTGTGCGGAGTCTGCATGTCCTCCCTGTGGTCACGTGGGTTTCCTCCTGGTGCTCCAGTTTCCTCCCACATCCCAAAGACATGCTGTAGGTGGATTGGACACTCTAAATTGGCCCTAGGTGTTTGTGTGTATGTTTGTGTGCCCTCTTTGAAAGGTTGGGCGCCAGGCTGGCAACTCTACACCGTAAAAAACTCCACTGCCAATCATGAGTGGACAGTTGATCCACTGTGGCGACCCCTAACAGGGAAAAAAACTAAAGAAGAAGAAGAAAGAAGATTCGGCAGAATACCTGGGGCAAAGGCAAAGTGGAATACTTACATTAATTGCAAGAGGAGTTCCAATAGTGATAGAAGAAGATAAAGATAATGGCAGATTTGTGAGTGCTGTGGGGCTACTGGCAAATATTTACATTCCACCTAAAACCGCTGTAATGGAGCTTAAGAAAATTCTGGGAGAAATAATCAGTTTTCAGCAAGGAATGTTACTTATAGGAATAATCTGTTTTGATATTCTGTTATAACCTGTGTAAACATCCCTTCCTTATGCAGTTTTATCTTACTTATGAAAGCAGATTTTTTCCATAGAATACAGATGCCACTCCTTTTAGCCTTAAAGGATGAATTAGCTAATAACTGCATAACAATTCAAAGAATGTTTCTCAACATCTTCTTGCAGTAGATAGTTCTAATAAAAATATTATATTTAAATTGTTTTATTCAAGATATTTAGGACATCCACCTATTTTTCTGATCATTATTTATGTCATTTCTATTTATTGACAAGGCATTAAGTGTTGTCGTAACACATTTTGTTGCATGTTCCTTTGTAAGTGATTCATAAATCAAGACCATGCCTTGTGATAGAGTTGTTGTTATGTCTTTCGGCTTTTCCCGGCTAGGGGTCGCCACAGTGGAACGCTGGTCCACTAATGATTGGCAGTTGATTTTTACGTACCGAGTTGCCAGCCCTGACGCACAACCTTCAACGAAGGTACGCCCATTCACACATGTCTCCATGCAGAAGACGCTCTAGCCGAGAATCGAACCGGACAGCATCTTACTGTGAGGCGACAATGCTACCGCAGCACCACCACCGCTGCCTTGTGATAGAGTATACTTTAAAATAAATGTGTTGTATTTCATTTTTATAAGATGCATCAAATAAAGCATAAAATTTTAACCATGAAAGTATCCTACTATGGAATCAAGAGTTTCACAGTCTTAG